>NW_028142097.1:0-203418 GCF_055691185.1 Crinia signifera | reverse complement strand
CCCATTTTTGTGGGGCCAGAAAGGTGCGTCTTTAAATGACGATTTCTACGATACCCCACTTTTGCGCGTCGGACCGCGTCTTTTTTCCGGAAACGCCGAAAAACCGCAATTTTCAGGAGAAACGAGACGTACATCCTCCCCCTCTGCCGCCCACCCACCCAACTGACAGCCAGCCAGCAGACAAGCACTGAGAGTTCCGTGGGTCTGTCTGTGATGTCATAAAGGGCCTGCTGATCAATGGCCAGCTCTCTGATTGGCTGCTGTGTTTGATTGACAGATTGAATCTGGCAGCTGATTGGCTGTCTACCCTAAAGTGCATTACACACCCCTGATGGTACCACTGGCTAAGACTCCACCTCAGCTCATTGATTAATTATAAATTTAGAACAAATGATGGATGAAAGCAGGCAGGCCGGCCATTTTTTTCACGCTCATTGGACTTGTTTAATGCAATGCACCTTTGTATATTCACATGCATTCGCTTCATGCTGTAACCACTGTGCATAAAAATTTGGAAACATGGCATACAGTGTATCATTTGCTGTCTAAGTCATGTTTCCCATATTTTCCATTGCAAGATACAAGCCGGTTTGAGTGTTTGGGGCACATTTTAGCTAAAATCATCCTACGGGGCCTAACTGCTTATGCTAAAGCCTGCCTATTTTGAATGGCATAGTGGTCACTGCAACCTCCAAAAAAATCAGGACTTACTACCCCAATAACCTGCTAACTCACCCCTGAAATACTTACTTATTCACACTATTTTGTTCATTTGACTTGTTTCTAATTTGAAATGCCCATTTTTGTGGGGCCAGAAAGGTGCGTCTTTAAAAGGCGATTTCTACGATACCCCACTTTTGCGCGTCGGACGGCGACTTTTTCCGGAAACGCCGAAAAACCGCAATTTTCAGGAGAAACGAGACGTACATCCTCCCCCTCTGCCGCCCACCCACCCAACTGACAGCCAGCCAGCAGACAAGCACAGAGAGTTCCGTGGGTCTGTCTGTGATGTCATAAAGGGCCTGCTGATCAATGGCCAGCTCTCTGATTGGCTGCTGTGTTTGATTGACAGATTGAATCTGGCAGCTGATTGGCTGTCTACCCTAAAGTGCATTACACACCCCTGATGGTACCACTGGCTAAGACTCCACCTCAGCTCATTGATTAATTATAAATTTAGAACAAATGATGGATAAAAGCAGGCAGGCCGGCCATTTTTTTCACGCTCATTGGACTTGTTTAATGCAATGCACCTTTGTATATTCACATGCATTCGCTTCATGCTGTAACCACTGTGCATAAAAATTTGGAAACATGGCATACAGTGTATCATTTGCTGTCTAAGTCATGTTTCCCATATTTTCCATTGCAAGATACAAGCCGGTTTGAGTGTTTGGGGCACATTTTAGCTAAAATCATCCTACGGGGCCTAACTGCTTATGCTAAAGCCTGCCTATTTTGAATGGCGTAGTGGTCACTGCAACCTCCAAAAAAATCAGGACTTACTACCCCAATAACCTGCTAACTCACCCCTGAAATACTTACTTATTCACACTATTTTGTTCATTTGACTTGTTTCTAATTTGAAATGCCCATTTTTGTGGGGCCAGAAAGGTGCGTCTTTAAATGACGATTTCTACGATACCCCACTTTTGCGCGTCGGACCGCGACTTTTTCCGGAAACGCCGAAAAACCGCAATTTTCAGGAGAAACGAGACGTACATCCTCCCCCTCTGCCGCCCACCCACCCAACTGACAGCCAGCCAGCAGACAAGCACAGAGAGTTCCGTGGGTCTGTCTGTGATGTCATAAAGGGCCTGCTGATCAATGGCCAGCTCTCTGATTGGCTGCTGTGTTTGATTGACAGATTGAATCTGGCAGCTGATTGGCTGTCTACCCTAAAGTGCATTACACACCCCTGATGGTACCACTGGCTAAGACTCCACCTCAGCTCATTGATTAATTATAAATTTAGAACAAATGATGGATGAAAGCAGGCAGGCCGGCCATTTTTTTCACACTCATTGGACTTGTTTAATGCAATGCACCTGTGTATATTCACATGCATTCGCTTCATGCTGTAACCACTGTGCATAAAAATTTGGAAACATGGCATACAGTGTATCATTTGCTGTCTAAGTCATGTTTCCCATATTTTCCATTGCAAGATACAAGCCGGTTTGAGTGTTTGGGGCACATTTTAGCTAAAATCATCCTACGGGGCCTAACTGCTTATGCTAAAGCCTGCCTATTTTGAATGGCGTAGTGGTCACTGCAACCTCCAAAAAAATCAGGACTTACTACCCCAATAACCTGCTAACTCACCCCTGAAATACTTACTTATTCGCACTATTTTGTTCATTTGACTTGTTTCTAATTTGAAATGCCCATTTTTGTGGGGCCAGAAAGGTGCGTCTTTAAAAGGCGATTTCTACGATACCCCACTTTTGCGCGTCGGACCGCGTCTTTTTTCCGGAAACGCCGAAAAACCGCAATTTTCAGGAGAAACGAGACGTACATCCTCCCCCTCTGCCGCCCACCCACCCAACTGACAGCCAGCCAGCAGACAAGCACTGAGAGTTCCGTGGGTCTGTCTGTGATGTCATAAAGGGCCTGCTGATCAATGGCCAGCTCTCTGATTGGCTGCTGTGTTTGATTGACAGATTGAATCTGGCAGCTGATTGGCTGTCTACCCTAAAGTGCATTACACACCCCTGATGGTACCACTGGCTAAGACTCCACCTCAGCTCATTGATTAATTATAAATTTAGAACAAATGATGGATGAAAGCAGGCAGGCCGGCCATTTTTTTCACGCTCATTGGACTTGTTTAATGCAATGCACCTTTGTATATTCACATGCATTCGCTTCATGCTGTAACCACTGTGCATAAAAATTTGGAAACATGGCATACAGTGTATCATTTGCTGTCTAAGTCATGTTTCCCATATTTTCCATTGCAAGATACAAGCCGGTTTGAGTGTTTGGGGCACATTTTAGCTAAAATCATCCTACGGGGCCTAACTGCTTATGCTAAAGCCTGCCTATTTTGAATGGCATAGTGGTCACTGCAACCTCCAAAAAAATCAGGACTTACTACCCCAATAACCTGCTAACTCACCCCTGAAATACTTACTTATTCACACTATTTTGTTCATTTGACTTGTTTCTAATTTGAAATGCCCATTTTTGTGGGGCCAGAAAGGTGCGTCTTTAAAAGGCGATTTCTACGATACCCCACTTTTGCGCGTCGGACGGCGACTTTTTCCGGAAACGCCGAAAAACCGCAATTTTCAGGAGAAACGAGACGTACATCCTCCCCCTCTGCCGCCCACCCACCCAACTGACAGCCAGCCAGCAGACAAGCACAGAGAGTTCCGTGGGTCTGTCTGTGATGTCATAAAGGGCCTGCTGATCAATGGCCAGCTCTCTGATTGGCTGCTGTGTTTGATTGACAGATTGAATCTGGCAGCTGATTGGCTGTCTACCCTAAAGTGCATTACACACCCCTGATGGTACCACTGGCTAAGACTCCACCTCAGCTCATTGATTAATTATAAATTTAGAACAAATGATGGATAAAAGCAGGCAGGCCGGCCATTTTTTTCACGCTCATTGGACTTGTTTAATGCAATGCACCTTTGTATATTCACATGCATTCGCTTCATGCTGTAACCACTGTGCATAAAAATTTGGAAACATGGCATACAGTGTATCATTTGCTGTCTAAGTCATGTTTCCCATATTTTCCATTGCAAGATACAAGCCGGTTTGAGTGTTTGGGGCACATTTTAGCTAAAATCATCCTACGGGGCCTAACTGCTTATGCTAAAGCCTGCCTATTTTGAATGGCGTAGTGGTCACTGCAACCTCCAAAAAAATCAGGACTTACTACCCCAATAACCTGCTAACTCACCCCTGAAATACTTACTTATTCACACTATTTTGTTCATTTGACTTGTTTCTAATTTGAAATGCCGATTTTTGTGGGGCCAGAAAGGTGCGTCTTTAAAAGGCGATTTCTACGATATCCCACTTTTGCGCGTCGGACCGCGACTTTTTCCGGAAACGCCGAAAAACCGCAATTTTCAGGAGAAACGAGACGTACATCCTCCCCCTCTGCCGCCCACCCACCCAACTGACAGCCAGCCAGCAGACAAGCACAGAGAGTTCCGTGGGTCTGTCTGTGATGTCATAAAGGGCCTGCTGATCAATGGCCAGCTCTCTGATTGGCTGCTGTGTTTGATTGACAGATTGAATCTGGCAGCTGATTGGCTGTCTACCCTAAAGTGCATGACACACCCCTGATGGTACCACTGGCTAAGACTCCACCTCAGCTCATTGATTAATTATAAATTTAGAACAAATGATGGATGAAAGCAGGCAAGCCGGCCATTTTTTTCACGCTCATTGGACTTGTTTAATGCAATGCACCTGTGTATATTCACATGCATTCACTTCATGCTGTAACCACTGTGCATAAAAATTTGGAAACATGGCATACAGTGTATCATTTGCTGTCTAAGTCATGTTTCCCATATTTTCCATTGCAAGATACAAGCCGGTTTGAGTGTTTGTGGCACATTTTAGCTAAAATCATCCTACGGGGCCTAAATGCTTATGCTAAAGCCTGCCTATTTTGAATGGCGTAGTGGTCACTGCAACCTCCAAAAAAATCAGGACTTACTACCCCAATAACCTGCTAACTCACCCCTGAAATACTTACTTATTCACACTATTTTGTTCATTTGACTTGTTTCTAATTTGAAATGCCCATTTTTGTGGGGCCAGAAAGGTGCGTCTTTAAAAGGCGATTTCTACGATACCCCACTTTTGCGCGTCGGACCGCGACTTTTTCCGGAAACGCTGAAAAACCGCAATTTTCAGGAGAAACGAGACGTACATCCTCCCCCTCTGCCGCCCACCCACCCAACTGACAGCCAGCCAGCAGACAAGCACAGAGAGTTCCGTGGGTCTGTCTGTGATGTCATAAAGGGCCTGCTGATCAATGGCCAGCTCTCTGATTGGCTGCTGTGTTTGATTGACAGATTGAATCTGGCAGCTGATTGGCTGTCTACCCTAAAGTGCATTACACACCCCTGATGGTACCACTGGCTAAGACTCCACCTCAGCTCATTGATTAATTATAAATTTAGAACAAATGATGGATGAAAGCAGGCAGGCCGGCCATTTTTTTCACGCTCATTGGACTTGTTTAATGCAATGCACCTTTGTATATTCACATGCATTCGCTTCATGCTGTAACCACTGTGCATAAAAATTTGGAAACATGGCATACAGTGTATCATTTGCTGTCTAAGTCATGTTTCCCATATTTTCCATTGCAAGATACAAGCCGGTTTGAGTGTTTGGGGCACATTTTAGCTAAAATCATCCTACGGGGCCTAACTGCTTATGCTAAAGCCTGCCTATTTTGAATGGCGTAGTGGTCACTGCAACCTCCAAAAAAATCAGGACTTACTACCCCAATAACCTGCTAACTCACCCCTGAAATACTTACTTATTCACACTATTTTGTTCATTTGACTTGTTTCTAATTTGAAATGCCCATTTTTGTGGGGCCAGAAAGGTGCGTCTTTAAAAGGCGATTTCTACGATACCCCACTTTTGCGCGTCGGACCGCGACTTTTTCCGGAAACGCCGAAAAACCGCAATTTTCAGGAGAAACGAGACGTACATCCTCCCCCTCTGCCGCCCACCCACCCAACTGACAGCCAGCCAGCAGACAAGCACTGAGAGTTCCGTGGGTCTGTCTGTGATGTCATAAAGGGCCTGCTGATCAATGGCCAGCTCTCTGATTGGCTGCTGTGTTTGATTGACAGATTGAATCTGGCAGCTGATTGGCTGTCTACCCTAAAGTGCATTACACACCCCTGATGGTACCACTGGCTAAGACTCCACCTCAGCTCATTGATTAATTATAAATTTAGAACAAATGATGGATGAAAGCAGGCAGGCCGGCCATTTTTTTCACACTCATTGGACTTGTTTAATGCAATGCACCTGTGTATATTCACATGCATTCGCTTCATGCTGTAACCACTGTGCATAAAAATTTGGAAACATGGCATACAGTGTATCATTTGCTGTCTAAGTCATGTTTCCCATATTTTCCATTGCAAGATACAAGCCGGTTTGAGTGTTTGGGGCACATTTTAGCTAAAATCATCCTACGGGGCCTAACTGCTTATGCTAAAGCCTGCCTATTTTGAATGGCGTAGTGGTCACTGCAACCTCCAAAAAGATCAGGACTTACTACCCCAATAACCTGATAACTCACCCCTGAAATACTTACTTATTCACACTATTTTGTTCATTTGACTTGTTTCTAATTTGAAATGCCCATTTTTGTGGGGCCAGAAAGGTGCGTCTTTAAATGACGATTTCTACGATACCCCACTTTTGCGCGTCGGACCGCGACTTTTTCCGGAAACGCCGAAAAACCGCAATTTTCAGGAGAAACGAGACGTACATCCTCCCCCTCTGCCGCCCACCCACCCAACTGACAGCCAGCCAGCAGACAAGCACAGAGAGTTCCGTGGGTCTGTCTGTGATGTCATAAAGGGCCTGCTGATCAATGGCCAGCTCTCTGATTGGCTGCTGTGTTTGATTGACAGATTGAATCTGGCAGCTGATTGGCTGTCTACCCTAAAGTGCATTACACACCCCTGATGGTACCACTGGCTAAGACTCCACCTCAGCTCATTGATTAATTATAAATTTAGAACAAATGATGGATGAAAGCAGGCAGGCCGGCCATTTTTTTCACACTCATTGGACTTGTTTAATGCAATGCACCTGTGTATATTCACATGCATTCGCTTCATGCTGTAACCACTGTGCATAAAAATTTGGAAACATGGCATACAGTGTATCATTTGCTGTCTAAGTCATGTTTCCCATATTTTCCATTGCAAGATACAAGCCGGTTTGAGTGTTTGGGGCACATTTTAGCTAAAATCATCCTACGGGGCCTAACTGCTTATGCTAAAGCCTGCCTATTTTGAATGGCGTAGTGGTCACTGCAACCTCCAAAAAAATCAGGACTTACTACCCCAATAACCTGCTAACTCACCCCTGAAATACTTACTTATTCACACTATTTTGTTCATTTGACTTGTTTCTAATTTGAAATGCCCATTTTTGTGGGGCCAGAAAGGTGCGTCTTTAAAAGGCGATTTCTACGATACCCCACTTTTGCGCGTCGGACCGCGACTTTTTCCGGAAACGCCGAAAAACCGCAATTTTCAGGAGAAACGAGACGTACATCCTCCCCCTCTGCCGCCCACCCACCCAACTGACAGCCAGCCAGCAGACAAGCACTGAGAGTTCCGTGGGTCTGTCTGTGATGTCATAAAGGGCCTGCTGATCAATGGCCAGCTCTCTGATTGGCTGCTGTGTTTGATTGACAGATTGAATCTGGCAGCTGATTGGCTGTCTACCCTAAAGTGCATTACACACCCCTGATGGTACCACTGGCTAAGACTCCACCTCAGCTCATTGATTAATTATAAATTTAGAACAAATGATGGATGAAAGCAGGCAGGCCGGCCATTTTTTTCACGCTCATTGGACTTGTTTAATGCAATGCACCTTTGTATATTCACATGCATTCGCTTCATGCTGTAACCACTGTGCATAAAAATTTGGAAACATGGCATACAGTGTATCATTTGCTGTCTAAGTCATGTTTCCCATATTTTCCATTGCAAGATACAAGCCGGTTTGAGTGTTTGGGGCACATTTTAGCTAAAATCATCCTACGGGGCCTAACTGCTTATGCTAAAGCCTGCCTATTTTGAATGGCGTAGTGGTCACTGCAACCTCCAAAAAGATCAGGACTTACTACCCCAATAACCTGATAACTCACCCCTGAAATACTTACTTATTCACACTATTTTGTTCATTTGACTTGTTTCTAATTTGAAATGCCCATTTTTGTGGGGCCAGAAAGGTGCGTCTTTAAATGACGATTTCTACGATACCCCACTTTTGCGCGTCGGACCGCGACTTTTTCCGGAAACGCCGAAAAACCGCAATTTTCAGGAGAAACGAGACGTACATCCTCCCCCTCTGCCGCCCACCCACCCAACTGACAGCCAGCCAGCAGACAAGCACAGAGAGTTCCGTGGGTCTGTCTGTGATGTCATAAAGGGCCTGCTGATCAATGGCCAGCTCTCTGATTGGCTGCTGTGTTTGATTGACAGATTGAATCTGGCAGCTGATTGGCTGTCTACCCTAAAGTGCATTACACACCCCTGATGGTACCACTGGCTAAGACTCCACCTCAGCTCATTGATTAATTATAAATTTAGAACAAATGATGGATGAAAGCAGGCAGGCCGGCCATTTTTTTCACACTCATTGGACTTGTTTAATGCAATGCACCTGTGTATATTCACATGCATTCGCTTCATGCTGTAACCACTGTGCATAAAAATTTGGAAACATGGCATACAGTGTATCATTTGCTGTCTAAGTCATGTTTCCCATATTTTCCATTGCAAGATACAAGCCGGTTTGAGTGTTTGGGGCACATTTTAGCTAAAATCATCCTACGGGGCCTAACTGCTTATGCTAAAGCCTGCCTATTTTGAATGGCGTAGTGGTCACTGCAACCTCCAAAAAAATCAGGACTTACTACCCCAATAACCTGCTAACTCACCCCTGAAATACTTACTTATTCACACTATTTTGTTCATTTGACTTGTTTCTAATTTGAAATGCCCATTTTTGTGGGGCCAGAAAGGTGCGTCTTTAAAAGGCGATTTCTACGATACCCCACTTTTGCGCGTCGGACCGCGACTTTTTCCGGAAACGCCGAAAAACCGCAATTTTCAGGAGAAACGAGACGTACATCCTCCCCCTCTGCCGCCCACCCACCCAACTGCCAGCCAGCCAGCAGACAAGCACTGAGAGTTCCGTGGGTCTGTCTGTGATGTCATAAAGGGCCTGCTGATCAATGGCCAGCTCTCTGATTGGCTGCTGTGTTTGATTGACAGATTGAATCTGGCAGCTGATTGGCTGTCTACCCTAAAGTGCATTACACACCCCTGATGGTACCACTGGCTAAGACTCCACCTCAGCTCATTGATTAATTATAAATTTAGAACAAATGATGGATGAAAGCAGGCAGGCCGGCCATTTTTTTCACGCTCATTGGACTTGTTTAATGCAATGCACCTTTGTATATTCACATGCATTCGCTTCATGCTGTAACCACTGTGCATAAAAATTTGGAAACATGGCATACAGTGTATCATTTGCTGTCTAAGTCATGTTTCCCATATTTTCCATTGCAAGATACAAGCCGGTTTGAGTGTTTGGGGCACATTTTAGCTAAAATCATCCTACGGGGCCTAACTGCTTATGCTAAAGCCTGCCTATTTTGAATGGCGTAGTGGTCACTGCAACCTCCAAAAAAATCAGGACTTACTACCCCAATAACCTGCTAACTCACCCCTGAAATACTTACTTATTCACACTATTTTGTTCATTTGACTTGTTTCTAATTTGAAATGCCCATTTTTGTGGGGCCAGAAAGGTGCGTCTTTAAAAGGCGATTTCTACGATACCCCACTTTTGCGCGTCGGACGGCGACTTTTTCCGGAAACGCCGAAAAACCGCAATTTTCAGGAGAAACGAGACGTACATCCTCCCCCTCTGCCGCCCACCCACCCAACTGACAGCCAGCCAGCAGACAAGCACAGAGAGTTCCGTGGGTCTGTCTGTGATGTCATAAAGGGCCTGCTGATCAATGGCCAGCTCTCTGATTGGCTGCTGTGTTTGATTGACAGATTGAATCTGGCAGCTGATTGGCTGTCTACCCTAAAGTGCATTACACACCCCTGATGGTACCACTGGCTAAGACTCCACCTCAGCTCATTGATTAATTATAAATTTAGAACAAATGATGGATGAAAGCAGGCAGGCCGGCCATTTTTTTCACGCTCATTGGACTTGTTTAATGCAATGCACCTTTGTATATTCACATGCATTCGCTTCATGCTGTAACCACTGTGCATAAAAATTTGGAAACATGGCATACAGTGTATCATTTGCTGTCTAAGTCATGTTTCCCATATTTTCCATTGCAAGATACAAGCCGGTTTGAGTGTTTGGGGCACATTTTAGCTAAAATCATCCTACGGGGCCTAACTGCTTATGCTAAAGCCTGCCTATTTTGAATGGCGTAGTGGTCACTGCAACCTCCAAAAAAATCAGGACTTACTACCCCAATAACCTGCTAACTCACCCCTGAAATACTTACTTATTCACACTATTTTGTTCATTTGACTTGTTTCTAATTTGAAATGCCGATTTTTGTGGGGCCAGAAAGGTGCGTCTTTAAAAGGCGATTTCTACGATATCCCACTTTTGCGCGTCGGACCGCGACTTTTTCCGGAAACGCCGAAAAACCGCAATTTTCAGGAGAAACGAGACGTACATCCTCCCCCTCTGCCGCCCACCCACCCAACTGACAGCCAGCCAGCAGACAAGCACAGAGAGTTCCGTGGGTCTGTCTGTGATGTCATAAAGGGCCTGCTGATCAATGGCCAGCTCTCTGATTGGCTGCTGTGTTTGATTGACAGATTGAATCTGGCAGCTGATTGGCTGTCTACCCTAAAGTGCATGACACACCCCTGATGGTACCACTGGCTAAGACTCCACCTCAGCTCATTGATTAATTATAAATTTAGAACAAATGATGGATGAAAGCAGGCAAGCCGGCCATTTTTTTCACGCTCATTGGACTTGTTTAATGCAATGCACCTGTGTATATTCACATGCATTCACTTCATGCTGTAACCACTGTGCATAAAAATTTGGAAACATGGCATACAGTGTATCATTTGCTGTCTAAGTCATGTTTCCCATATTTTCCATTGCAAGATACAAGCCGGTTTGAGTGTTTGGGGCACATTTTAGCTAAAATCATCCTACGGGGCCTAAATGCTTATGCTAAAGCCTGCCTATTTTGAATGGCGTAGTGGTCACTGCAACCTCCAAAAAAATCAGGACTTACTACCCCAATAACCTGCTAACTCACCCCTGAAATACTTACTTATTCACACTATTTTGTTCATTTGACTTGTTTCTAATTTGAAATGCCCATTTTTGTGGGGCCAGAAAGGTGTGTCTTTAAAAGGCGATTTCTACGATACCCCACTTTTGCGCGTCGGACCGCGACTTTTTCCGGAAACGCTGAAAAACCGCAATTTTCAGGAGAAACGAGACGTACATCCTCCCCCTCTGCCGCCCACCCACCCAACTGACAGCCAGCCAGCAGACAAGCACAGAGAGTTCCGTGGGTCTGTCTGTGATGTCATAAAGGGCCTGCTGATCAATGGCCAGCTCTCTGATTGGCTGCTGTGTTTGATTGACAGATTGAATCTGGCAGCTGATTGGCTGTCTACCCTAAAGTGCATTACACACCCCTGATGGTACCACTGGCTAAGACTCCACCTCAGCTCATTGATTAATTATAAATTTAGAACAAATGATGGATGAAAGCAGGCAGGCCGGCCATTTTTTTCACGCTCATTGGACTTGTTTAATGCAATGCACCTTTGTATATTCACATGCATTCGCTTCATGCTGTAACCACTGTGCATAAAAATTTGGAAACATGGCATACAGTGTATCATTTGCTGTCTAAGTCATGTTTCCCATATTTTCCATTGCAAGATACAAGCCGGTTTGAGTGTTTGGGGCACATTTTAGCTAAAATCATCCTACGGGGCCTAACTGCTTATGCCAAAGCCTGCCTATTTTGAATGGCGTAGTGGTCAATGCAACCTCCAAAAAAATCAGGACTTACTACCCCAATAACCTGCTAACTCACCCCTGAAATACTTACTTATTCACACTATTTTGTTCATTTGACTTGTTTCTAATTTGAAATGCCCATTTTTGTGGGTCCAGAAAGGTGCGTCTTTAAAAGGCGATTTCTACGATACCCCACTTTTGCGCGTCGGACCGCGACTTTTTCCGGAAACGCCGAAAAAACGCAATTTTCAGGAGAAACGAGACGTACATCCTCCCCCTCTGCCGCCCACCCACCCAACTGACAGCCAGCCAGCAGACAAGCACAGAGAGTTCCGTGGGTCTGTCTGTGATGTCATAAAGGGCCTGCTGATCAATGGCCAGCTCTCTGATTGGCTGCTGTGTTTGATTGACAGATTGAATCTGGCAGCTGATTGGCTGTCTACCCTAAAGTGCATTACACACCCCTGATGGTACCACTGGCTAAGACTCCACCTCAGCTCATTGATTAATTATAAATTTAGAACAAATGATGGATGAAAGCAGGCAGGCCGGCCATTTTTTTCACGCTCATTGGACTTGTTTAATGCAATGCACCTGTGTATATTCACATGCATTCACTTCATGCTGTAACCACTGTGCATAAAAATTTGGAAACATGGCATACAGTGTATCATTTGCTGTCTAAGTCATGTTTCCCATATTTTCCATTGCAAGATACAAGCCGGTTTGAGTGTTTGGGGCACATTTTAGCTAAAATCATCCTACGGGGCCTAAATGCTTATGCTAAAGCCTGCCTATTTTGAATGGCGTAGTGGTCACTGCAACCTCCAAAAAAATCAGGACTTACTACCCCAATAACCTGCTAACTCACCCCTGAAATACTTACTTATTCACACTATTTTGTTCATTTGACTTGTTTCTAATTTGAAATGCCCATTTTTGTGGGGCCAGAAAGGTGCGTCTTTAAAAGGCGATTTCTACGATACCCCACTTTTGCGCGTCGGACCACGACTTTTTCCGGAAACGCTGAAAAACCGCAATTTTCAGGAGAAACGAGACGTACATCCTCCCCCTCTGCCGCCCACCCACCCAACTGAAAGCCAGCCAGCAGACAAGCACAGAGAGTTCCGTGGGTCTGTCTGTGATGTCATAAAGGGCCTGCTGATCAATGGCCAGCTCTCTGATTGGCTGCTGTGTTTGATTGACAGATTGAATCTGGCAGCTGATTGGCTGTCTACCCTAAAGTGCATTACACACCCCTGATGGTACCACTGGCTAAGACTCCACCTCAGCTCATTGATTAATTATAAATTTAGAACAAATGATGGATGAAAGCAGGCAGGCCGGCCATTTTTTTCACGCTCATTGGACTTGTTTAATGCAATGCACCTTTGTATATTCACATGCATTCGCTTCATGCTGTAACCACTGTGCATAAAAATTTGGAAACATGGCATACAGTGTATCATTTGCTGTCTAAGTCATGTTTCCCATATTTTCCATTGCAAGATACAAGCCGGTTTGAGTGTTTGGGGCACATTTTAGCTAAAATCATCCTACGGGGCCTAACTGCTTATGCTAAAGCCTGCCTATTTTGAATGGCGTAGTGGTCACTGCAACCTCCAAAAAAATCAGGACTTACTACCCCAATAACCTGCTAACTCACCCCTGAAATACTTACTTATTCACACTATTTTGTTCATTTGACTTGTTTCTAATTTGAAATGCCCATGTGGGGCCAGAAAGGTGCGTCTTTAAAAGGCGATTTCTACGATATCCCACTTTTGCGCGTCGGACCGCGACTTTTTCCGGAAACGCCGAAAAACCGCAATTTTCAGGAGAAACGAGACGTACATCCTCCCCCTCTGCCGCCCACCCACCCAACTGACAGCCAGCCAGCAGACAAGCACAGAGAGTTCCGTGGGTCTTTCTGTGATGTCATAAAGGGCCTGCTGATCAATGGCCAGCTCTCTGATTGGCTGCTGTGTTTGATTGACAGATTGAATCTGGCAGCTGATTGGCTGTCTACCCTAAAGTGCATTACACACCCCTGATGGTACCACTGGCTAAGACTCCACCTCAGCTCATTGATTAATTATAAATTTAGAACAAATGATGGATGAAAGCAGGCAAGCCGGCCATTTTTTTCACGCTCATTGGACTTGTTTAATGCAATGCACCTGTGTATATTCACATGCATTCACTTCATGCTGTAACCACTGTGCATAAAAATTTGGAAACATGGCATACAGTGTATCATTTGCTGTCTAAGTCATGTTTCCCATATTTTCCATTGCAAGATACAAGCCGGTTTGAGTGTTTGGGGCACATTTTAGCTAAAATCATCCTACGGGGCCTAAATGCTTATGCTAAAGCCTGCCTATTTTGAATGGCATAGTGGTCACTGCAACCTCCAAAAAAATCAGGACTTACTACCCCAATAACCTGCTAACTCACCCCTGAAATACTTACTTATTCACACTATTTTGTTCATTTGACTTGTTTCTAATTTGAAATGCCCATTTTTGTTGGGCCAGAAAGGTGCGTCTTTAAAAGGCGATTTCTACGATACCCCACTTTTGCGCGTCGGACCGCGACTTTTTCCGGAAACGCTGAAAAACCGCAATTTTCAGGAGAAACGAGACGTACATCCTTCCCCTCTGCCGCCCACCCACCCAACTGACAGCCAGCCAGCAGACAAGCACAGAAAGTTCCGTGGGTCTGTCTGTGATGTCATAAAGGGCCTGCTGATCAATGGCCAGCTCTCTGATTGGCTGCTGTGTTTGATTGACAGATTGAATCTGGCAGCTGATTGGCTGTCTACCCTAAAGTGCATTACACACCCCTGATGGTACCACTGGCTAAGACTCCACCTCAGCTCATTGATTAATTATAAATTTAGAACAAATGATGGATGAAAGCAGGCAGGCCGGCCATTTTTTTCACGCTCATTGGACTTGTTTAATGCAATGCACCTTTGTATATTCACATGCATTCGCTTCATGCTGTAACCACTGTGCATAAAAATTTGGAAACATGGCATACAGTGTATCATTTGCTGTCTAAGTCATGTTTCCCATATTTTCCATTGCAAGATACAAGCCGGTTTGAGTGTTTGGGGCACATTTTAGCTAAAATCATCCTACGGGGCCTAAATGCTTATGCTAAAGCCTGCCTATTTTGAATGGCGTAGTGGTCACTGCAACCTCCAAAAAAATCAGGACTTACTACCCCAATAACCTGCTAACTCACCCCTGAAATACTTACTTATTCACACTATTTTGTTCATTTGACTTGTTTCTAATTTGAAATGCCCATTTTTGTGGGGCCAGAAAGGTGCGTCTTTAAAAGGCGATTTCTACGATACCCCACTTTTGCGCGTCGGACCGCGACTTTTTCCGGAAACGCCGAAAAATCGCAATTTTCAGGAGAAACGAGACGTACATCCTCCCCCTCTGCCGCCCACCCACCCAACTGACAGCCAGCCAGCAGACAAGCACAGAGAGTTCCGTGGGTCTGTCTGTGATGTCATAAAGGGCCTGCTGATCAATGGCCAGCTCTCTGATTGGCTGCTGTGTTTGATTGACAGATTGAATCTGGCAGCTGATTGGCTGTCTACCCTAAAGTGCATTACACACCCCTGATGGTACCACTGGCTAAGACTCCACCTCAGCTCATTGATTAATTATAAATTTAGAACAAATGATGGATGAAAGCAGGCAGGCCGGCCATTTTTTTCACGCTCATTGGACTTGTTTAATGCAATGCACCTGTGTATAGTCAAATGCATTCACTTCATGCTGTAACCACTGTGCATAAAAATTTGGAAACATGGCATACAGTGTATCATTTGCTGTCTAAGTCATGTTTCCCATATTTTCCATTGCAAGATACAAGCCGGTTTGAGTGTTTGGGGCACATTTTAGCTAAAATCATCCTACGGGGCCTAAATGCTTATGCTAAAGCCTGCCTATTTTGAATGGCGTAGTGGTCACTGCAACCTCCAAAAAAATCAGGACTTACTACCCCAATAACCTGCTAACTCACCCCTGAAATACTTACTTATTCACACTATTTTGTTCATTTGACTTGTTTCTAATTTGAAATGCCCATTTTTGTGGGGCCAGAAAGGTGCGTCTTTAAAAGGCGATTTCTACGATACCCCACTTTTGCGCGTCGGACCGTGACTTTTTCCGGAAACGCTGAAAAACCGCAATTTTCAGGAGAAACGAGACGTACATCCTCCCCCTCTGCCGCCCACCCACCCAACTGACAGCCAGCCAGCAGACAAGCACAGAGAGTTCCGTGGGTCTGTCTGTGATGTCATAAAGGGCCTGCTGATCAATGGCCAGCTCTCTGATTGGCTGCTGTGTTTGATTGACAGATTGAATCTGGCAGCTGATTGGCTGTCTACCCTAAAGTGCATTACACACCCCTGATGGTACCACTGGCTAAGACTCCACCTCAGCTCATTGATTAATTATAAATTTAGAACAAATGATGGATGAAAGCAGGCAGGCCGGCCATTTTTTTCACGCTCATTGGACTTGTTTAATGCAATGCACCTTTGTATATTCACATGCATTCGCTTCATGCTGTAACCACTGTGCATAAAAATTTGGAAACATGGCATACAGTGTATCATTTGCTGTCTAAGTCATGTTTCCCATATTTTCCATTGCAAGATACAAGCCGGTTTGAGTGTTTGGGGCACATTTTAGCTAAAATCATCCTACGGGGCCTAACTGCTTATGCCAAAGCCTGCCTATTTTGAATGGCGTAGTGGTCACTGCAACCTCCAAAAAAATCAGGACTTACTACCCCAATAACCTGCTAACTCACCCCTGAAATACTTACTTATTCACACTATTTTGTTCATTTGACTTGTTTCTAATTTGAAATGCCCATTTTTGTGGGGCCAGAAAGGTGCGTCTTTAAAAGGCGATTTCTACGATACCCCACTTTTGCGCGTCGGACCGCGACTTTTTCCGGAAACGCCGAAAAACCGCAATTTTCAGGAGAAACGAGACGTACATCCTCCACCTCTGCCGCCCACCCACCCAACTGACAGCCAGCCAGCAGACAAGCACAGAGAGTTCCGTGGGTCTGTCTGTGATGTCATAAAGGGCCTGCTGATCAATGGCCAGCTCTCTGATTGGCTGCTGTGTTTGATTGACAGATTGAATCTGGCAGCTGATTGGCTGTCTACCCTAAAGTGCATTACACACCCCTGATGGTACCACTGGCTAAGACTCCACCTCAGCTCATTGATTAATTATAAATTTAGAACAAATGATGGATGAAAGCAGGCAGGCCGGCCATTTTTTTCACGCTCATTGGACTTGTTTAATGCAATGCACCTTTGTATATTCACATGCATTCGCTTCATGCTGTAACCACTGTGCATAAAAATTTGGAAACATGGCATACAGTGTATCATTTGCTGTCTAAGTCATGTTTCCCATATTTTCCATTGCAAGATACAAGCCGGTTTGAGTGTTTGGGGCACATTTTAGCTAAAATCATCCTACGGGGCCTAACTGCTTATGCCAAAGCCTGCCTATTTTGAATGGCGTAGTGGTCAATGCAACCTCCAAAAAAATCAGGACTTACTACCCCAATAACCTGCTAACTCACCCCTGAAATACTTACTTATTCACACTATTTTGTTCATTTGACTTGTTTCTAATTTGAAATGCCCATTTTTGTGGGGCCAGAAAGGTGCGTCTTTAAAAGGCGATTTCTACGATACCCCACTTTTGCGCGTCGGACCGCGACTTTTTCCGGAAACGCCGAAAAAACGCAATTTTCAGGAGAAACGAGACGTACATCCTCCCCCTCTGCCGCCCACCCACCCAACTGACAGCCAGCCAGCAGACAAGCACAGAGAGTTCCGTGGGTCTGTCTGTGATGTCATAAAGGGCCTGCTGATCAATGGCCAGCTCTCTGATTGGCTGCTGTGTTTGATTGACAGATTGAATCTGGCAGCTGATTGGCTGTCTACCCTAAAGTGCATTACACACCCCTGATGGTACCACTGGCTAAGACTCCACCTCAGCTCATTGATTAATTATAAATTTAGAACAAATGATGGATGAAAGCAGGCAGGCCGGCCATTTTTTTCACGCTCATTGGACTTGTTTAATGCAATGCACCTGTGTATATTCACATGCATTCACTTCATGCTGTAACCACTGTGCATAAAAATTTGGAAACATGGCATACAGTGTATCATTTGCTGTCTAAGTCATGTTTCCCATATTTTCCATTGCAAGATACAAGCCGGTTTGAGTGTTTGGGGCACATTTTAGCTAAAATCATCCTACGGGGCCTAAATGCTTATGCTAAAGCCTGCCTATTTTGAATGGCGTAGTGGTCACTGCAACCTCCAAAAAAATCAGGACTTACTACCCCAATAACCTGCTAACTCACCCCTGAAATACTTACTTATTCACACTATTTTGTTCATTTGACTTGTTTCTAATTTGAAATGCCCATTTTTGTGGGGCCAGAAAGGTGCGTCTTTAAAAGGCGATTTCTACGATACCCCACTTTTGCGCGTCGGACCACGACTTTTTCCGGAAACGCTGAAAAACCGCAATTTTCAGGAGAAACGAGACGTACATCCTCCCCCTCTGCCGCCCACCCACCCAACTGAAAGCCAGCCAGCAGACAAGCACAGAGAGTTCCGTGGGTCTGTCTGTGATGTCATAAAGGGCCTGCTGATCAATGGCCAGCTCTCTGATTGGCTGCTGTGTTTGATTGACAGATTGAATCTGGCAGCTGATTGGCTGTCTACCCTAAAGTGCATTACACACCCCTGATGGTACCACTGGCTAAGACTCCACCTCAGCTCATTGATTAATTATAAATTTAGAACAAATGATGGATGAAAGCAGGCAGGCCGGCCATTTTTTTCACGCTCATTGGACTTGTTTAATGCAATGCACCTTTGTATATTCACATGCATTCGCTTCATGCTGTAACCACTGTGCATAAAAATTTGGAAACATGGCATACAGTGTATCATTTGCTGTCTAAGTCATGTTTCCCATATTTTCCATTGCAAGATACAAGCCGGTTTGAGTGTTTGGGGCACATTTTAGCTAAAATCATCCTACGGGGCCTAACTGCTTATGCTAAAGCCTGCCTATTTTGAATGGCGTAGTGGTCACTGCAACCTCCAAAAAAATCAGGACTTACTACCCCAATAACCTGCTAACTCACCCCTGAAATACTTACTTATTCACACTATTTTGTTCATTTGACTTGTTTCTAATTTGAAATGCCCATGTGGGGCCAGAAAGGTGCGTCTTTAAAAGGCGATTTCTACGATATCCCACTTTTGCGCGTCGGACCGCGACTTTTTCCGGAAACGCCGAAAAACCGCAATTTTCAGGAGAAACGAGACGTACATCCTCCCCCTCTGCCGCCCACCCACCCAACTGACAGCCAGCCAGCAGACAAGCACAGAGAGTTCCGTGTGTCTTTCTGTGATGTCATAAAGGGCCTGCTGATCAATGGCCAGCTCTCTGATTGGCTGCTGTGTTTGATTGACAGATTGAATCTGGCAGCTGATTGGCTGTCTACCCTAAAGTGCATTACACACCCCTGATGGTACCACTGGCTAAGACTCCACCTCAGCTCATTGATTAATTATAAATTTAGAACAAATGATGGATGAAAGCAGGCAAGCCGGCCATTTTTTTCACGCTCATTGGACTTGTTTAATGCAATGCACCTGTGTATATTCACATGCATTCACTTCATGCTGTAACCACTGTGCATAAAAATTTGGAAACATGGCATACAGTGTATCATTTGCTGTCTAAGTCATGTTTCCCATATTTTCCATTGCAAGATACAAGCCGGTTTGAGTGTTTGGGGCACATTTTAGCTAAAATCATCCTACGGGGCCTAAATGCTTATGCTAAAGCCTGCCTATTTTGAATGGCGTAGTGGTCACTGCAACCTCCAAAAAAATCAGGACTTACTACCCCAATAACCTGCTAACTCACCCCTGAAATACTTACTTATTCACACTATTTTGTTCATTTGACTTGTTTCTAATTTGAAATGCCCATTTTTGTGGGGCCAGAAAGGTGCGTCTTTAAAAGGCGATTTCTACGATACCCCACTTTTGCGCGTCGGACGGCGACTTTTTCCGGAAACGCCGAAAAACCGCAATTTTCAGGAGAAACGAGACGTACATCCTTCCCCTCTGCCGCCCACCCACCCAACTGACAGCCAGCCAGCAGACAAGCACAGAGAGTTCCGTGGGTCTGTCTGTGATGTCATAAAGGGCCTGCTGATCAATGGCCAGCTCTCTGATTGGCTGCTGTGTTTGATTGACAGATTGAATCTGGCAGCTGATTGGCTGTCTACCCTAAAGTGCATTACACACCCCTGATGGTACCACTGGCTAAGACTCCACCTCAGCTCATTGATTAATTATAAATTTAGAACAAATGATGGATGAAAGCAGGCAGGCCGGCCATTTTTTTCACGCTCATTGGACTTGTTTAATGCAATGCACCTTTGTATATTCACATGCATTCGCTTCATGCTGTAACCACTGTGCATAAAAATTTGGAAACATGGCATACAGTGTATCATTTGCTGTCTAAGTCATGTTTCCCATATTTTCCATTGCAAGATACAAGCCGGTTTGAGTGTTTGGGGCACATTTTAGCTAAAATCATCCTACGGGGCCTAACTGCTTATGCCAAAGCCTGCCTATTTTGAATGGCGTAGTGGTCAATGCAACCTCCAAAAATATCAGGACTTACTACCCCAATAACCTGCTAACTCACCCCTGAAATACTTACTTATTCACACTATTTTGTTCATTTGACTTGTTTCTAATTTGAAATGCCCATTTTTGTGGGGCCAGAAAGGTGCGTCTTTAAAAGGCGATTTCTACGATACCCCACTTTTGCGCGTCGGACCGCGACTTTTTCCGGAAACGCCGAAAAAACGCAATTTTCAGGAGAAACGAGACGTACATCCTCCCCCTCTGCCGCCCACCCACCCAACTGAAAGCCAGCCAGCAGACAAGCACAGAGAGTTCCGTGGGTCTGTCTGTGATGTCATAAAGGGCCTGCTGATCAATGGCCAGCTCTCTGATTGGCTGCTGTGTTTGATTGACAGATTGAATCTGGCAGCTGATTGGCTGTCTACCCTAAAGTGCATTACACACCCCTGATGGTACCACTGGCTAAGACTCCACCTCAGCTCATTGATTAATTATAAATTTAGAACAAATGATGGATGAAAGCAGGCAGGCCGGCCATTTTTTTCACGCTCATTGGACTTGTTTAATGCAATGCACCTGTGTATATTCACATGCATTCACTTCATGCTGTAACCACTGTGCATAAAAATTTGGAAACATGGCATACAGTGTATCATTTGCTGTCTAAGTCATGTTTCCCATATTTTCCATTGCAAGATACAAGCCGGTTTGAGTGTTTGGGGCACATTTTAGCTAAAATCATCCTACGGGGCCTAAATGCTTATGCTAAAGCCTGCCTATTTTGAATGGCGTAGTGGTCACTGCAACCTCCAAAAAAATCAGGACTTACTACCCCAATAACCTGCTAACTCACCCCTGAAATACTTACTTATTCACACTATTTTGTTCATTTGACTTGTTTCTAATTTGAAATGCCCATTTTTGTGGGGCCAGAAAGGTGCGTCTTTAAAAGGCGATTTCTACGATACCCCACTTTTGCGCGTCGGACCGCGACTTTTTCCGGAAACGCCGAAAAATCGCAATTTTCAGGAGAAACGAGACGTACATCCTCCCCCTCTGCCGCCCACCCACCCAACTGACAGCCAGCCAGCAGACAAGCACAGAGAGTTCCGTGGGTCTGTCTGTGATGTCATAAAGGGCCTGCTGATCAATGGCCAGCTCTCTGATTGGCTGCTGTGTTTGATTGACAGATTGAATCTGGCAGCTGATTGGCTGTCTACCCTAAAGTGCATTACACACCCCTGATGGTACCACTGGCTAAGACTCCACCTCAGCTCATTGATTAATTATAAATTTAGAACAAATGATGGATGAAAGCAGGCAGGCCGGCCATTTTTTTCACGCTCATTGGACTTGTTTAATGCAATGCACCTGTGTATAGTCAAATGCATTCACTTCATGCTGTAACCACTGTGCATAAAAATTTGGAAACATGGCATACAGTGTATCATTTGCTGTCTAAGTCATGTTTCCCATATTTTCCATTGCAAGATACAAGCCGGTTTGAGTGTTTGGGGCACATTTTAGCTAAAATCATCCTACGGGGCCTAAATGCTTATGCTAAAGCCTGCCTATTTTGAATGGCGTAGTGGTCACTGCAACCTCCAAAAAAATCAGGACTTACTACCCCAATAACCTGCTAACTCACCCCTGAAATACTTACTTATTCACACTATTTTGTTCATTTGACTTGTTTCTAATTTGAAATGCCCATTTTTGTGGGGCCAGAAAGGTGCGTCTTTAAAAGGCGATTTCTACGATACCCCACTTTTGCGCGTCGGACCGTGACTTTTTCCGGAAACGCTGAAAAACCGCAATTTTCAGGAGAAACGAGACGTACATCCTCCCCCTCTGCCGCCCACCCACCCAACTGACAGCCAGCCAGCAGACAAGCACAGAGAGTTCCGTGGGTCTGTCTGTGATGTCATAAAGGGCCTGCTGATCAATGGCCAGCTCTCTGATTGGCTGCTGTGTTTGATTGACAGATTGAATCTGGCAGCTGATTGGCTGTCTACCCTAAAGTGCATTACACACCCCTGATGGTACCACTGGCTAAGACTACACCTCAGCTCATTGATTAATTATAAATTTAGAACAAATGATGGATGAAAGCAGGCAGGCCGGCCATTTTTTTCACGCTCATTGGACTTGTTTAATGCAATGCACCTTTGTATATTCACATGCATTCGCTTCATGCTGTAACCACTGTGCATAAAAATTTGGAAACATGGCATACAGTGTATCATTTGCTGTCTAAGTCATGTTTCCCATATTTTCCATTGCAAGATACAAGCCGGTTTGAGTGTTTGGGGCACATTTTAGCTAAAATCATCCTACGGGGCCTAACTGCTTATGCCAAAGCCTGCCTATTTTGAATGGCGTAGTGGTCACTGCAACCTCCAAAAAAATCAGGACTTACTACCCCAATAACCTGCTAACTCACCCCTGAAATACTTACTTATTCACACTATTTTGTTCATTTGACTTGTTTCTAATTTGAAATGCCCATTTTTGTGGGGCCAGAAAGGTGCGTCTTTAAAAGGCGATTTCTACGATACCCCACTTTTGCGCGTCGGACCGTGACTTTTTCCGGAAACGCTGAAAAACCGCAATTTTCAGGAGAAACGAGACGTACATCCTCCCCCTCTGCCGCCCACCCACCCAACTGACAGCCAGCCAGCAGACAAGCACAGAGAGTTCCGTGGGTCTGTCTGTGATGTCATAAAGGGCCTGCTGATCAATGGCCAGCTCTCTGATTGGCTGCTGTGTTTGATTGACAGATTGAATCTGGCAGCTGATTGGCTGTCTACCCTAAAGTGCATTACACACCCCTGATGGTACCACTGGCTAAGACTCCACCTCAGCTCATTGATTAATTATAAATTTAGAACAAATGATGGATGAAAGCAGGCAGGCCGGCCATTTTTTTCACGCTCATTGGACTTGTTTAATGCAATGCACCTTTGTATATTCACATGCATTCGCTTCATGCTGTAACCACTGTGCATAAAAATTTGGAAACATGGCATACAGTGTATCATTTGCTGTCTAAGTCATGTTTCCCATATTTTCCATTGCAAGATACAAGCCGGTTTGAGTGTTTGGGGCACATTTTAGCTAAAATCATCCTACGGGGCCTAACTGCTTATGCCAAAGCCTGCCTATTTTGAATGGCGTAGTGGTCACTGCAACCTCCAAAAAAATCAGGACTTACTACCCCAATAACCTGCTAACTCACCCCTGAAATACTTACTTATTCACACTATTTTGTTCATTTGACTTGTTTCTAATTTGAAATGCCCATTTTTGTGGGGCCAGAAAGGTGCGTCTTTAAAAGGCGATTTCTACGATACCCCACTTTTGCGCGTCGGACCGCGACTTTTTCCGGAAACGCCGAAAAACCGCAATTTTCAGGAGAAACGAGACGTACATCCTCCACCTCTGCCGCCCACCCACCCAACTGACAGCCAGCCAGCAGACAAGCACAGAGAGTTCCGTGGGTCTGTCTGTGATGTCATAAAGGGCCTGCTGATCAATGGCCAGCTCTCTGATTGGCTGCTGTGTTTGATTGACAGATTGAATCTGGCAGCTGATTGGCTGTCTACCCTAAAGTGCATTACACACCCCTGATGGTACCACTGGCTAAGACTCCACCTCAGCTCATTGATTAATTATAAATTTAGAACAAATGATGGATGAAAGCAGGCAGGCCGGCCATTTTTTTCACGCTCATTGGACTTGTTTAATGCAATGCACCTGTGTATATTCACATGCATTCACTTCATGCTGTAACCACTGTGCATAAAAATTTGGAAACATGGCATACAGTGTATCATTTGCTGTCTAAGTCATGTTTCCCATATTTTCCATTGCAAGATACAAGCCGGTTTGAGTGTTTGGGGCACATTTTAGCTAAAATCATCCTACGGGGCCTAACTGCTTATGCCAAAGCCTGCCTATTTTGAATGGCGTAGTGGTCACTGCAACCTCCAAAAAAATCAGGACTTACTACCCCAATAACCTGCTAACTCACCCCTGAAATACTTACTTATTCACACTATTTTGTTCATTTGACTTGTTTCTAATTTGAAATGCCCATTTTTGTGGGGCCAGAAAGGTGCGTCTTTAAAAGGCGATTTCTACGATACCCCACTTTTGCGCGTCGGACCGCGACTTTTTCCGGAAACGCCGAAAAACCGCAATTTTCAGGAGAAACGAGACGTACATCCTCCACCTCTGCCGCCCACCCACCCAACTGACAGCCAGCCAGCAGACAAGCACAGAGAGTTCCGTGGGTCTGTCTGTGATGTCATAAAGGGCCTGCTGATCAATGGCCAGCTCTCTGATTGGCTGCTGTGTTTGATTGACAGATTGAATCTGGCAGCTGATTGGCTGTCTACCCTAAAGTGCATTACACACCCCTGATGGTACCACTGGCTAAGACTCCACCTCAGCTCATTGATTAATTATAAATTTAGAACAAATGATGGATGAAAGCAGGCAGGCCGGCCATTTTTTTCACGCTCATTGGACTTGTTTAATGCAATGCACCTGTGTATATTCACATGCATTCACTTCATGCTGTAACCACTGTGCATAAAAATTTGGAAACATGGCATACAGTGTATCATTTGCTGTCTAAGTCATGTTTCCCATATTTTCCATTGCAAGATACAAGCCGGTTTGAGTGTTTGGGGCACATTTTAGCTAAAATCATCCTACGGGGCCTAAATGCTTATGCTAAAGCCTGCCTATTTTGAATGGCGTAGTGGTCACTGCAACCTCCAAAAAAATCAGGACTTACTACCCCAATAACCTGCTAACTCACCCCTGAAATACTTACTTATTCACACTATTTTGTTCATTTGACTTGTTTCTACTTTGAAATGCCCATTTTTGTGGGGCCAGAAAGGTGCGTCTTTAAAAGGCGATTTCTACGATACCCCACTTTTGCGCGTCGGACCGCGACTTTTTCCGGAAACGCTGAAAAAACGCAATTTTCAGGAGAAACGAGACGTACATCCTCCCCCTCTGCCGCCCACCCACCCAACTGACAGCCAGCCAGCAGACAAGCACAGAGAGTTCCGTGGGTCTGTCTGTGATGTCATAAAGGGCCTGCTGATCAATAGCCAGCTCTCTGATTGGCTGCTGTGTTTGATTGACAGATTGAATCTGGCAGCTGATTGGCTGTCTACCCTAAAGTGCATTACACACCCCTGATGGTACCACTGGCTAAGACTCCACCTCAGCTCATTGATTAATTATAAATTTAGAACAAATGATGGATGAAAGCAGGCAGGCCGGCCATTTTTTTCACGCTCATTGGACTTGTTTAATGCAATGCACCTTTGTATATTCACATGCATTCGCTTCATGCTGTAACCACTGTGCATAAAAATTTGGAAACATGGCATACAGTGTATCATTTGCTGTCTAAGTCATGTTTCCCATATTTTCCATTGCAAGATACAAGCCGGTTTGAGTGTTTGGGGCACATTTTAGCTAAAATCATCCTACGGGGCCTAACTGCTTATGCTAAAGCCTGCCTATTTTGAATGGCGTAGTGGTCACTGCAACCTCCAAAAAAATCAGGACTTACTACCCCAATAACCTGCTAACTCACCCCTGAAATACTTACTTATTCACACTATTTTGTTCATTTGACTTGTTTCTAATTTGAAATGCCCATTTTTGTGGGGCCAGAAAGGTGCGTCTTTAAAAGGCGATTTCTACGATACCCCACTTTTGCGCGTCGGACCGCGATTTTTTCCGGAAACGCAGAAAAACCGCAATTTTCAGGAGAAACGAGACGTACATCCTCCCCCTCTGCCGCCCACCCACCCAACTGACAGCCAGCCAGCAGACAAGCACAGAGAGTTCCGTGGGTCTGTCTGTGATGTCATAAAGGGCCTGCTGATCAATGGCCAGCTCTCTGATTGGCTGCTGTGTTTGATTGACAGATTGAATCTGGCAGCTGATTGGCTGTCTACCCTAAAGTGCATTACACACCCCTGATGGTACCACTGGCTAAGACTCCACCTCAGCTCATTGATTAATTATAAATTTAGAACAAATGATGGATGAAAGCAGGCAGGCCGGCCATTTTTTTCACGCTCATTGGACTTGTTTAATGCAATGCACCTTTGTATATTCACATGCATTCGCTTCATGCTGTAACCACTGTGCATAAAAATTTGGAAACATGGCATACAGTGTATCATTTGCTGTCTAAGTCATGTTTCCCATATTTTCCATTGCAAGATACAAGCCGGTTTGAGTGTTTGGGGCACATTTTAGCTAAAATCATCCTACGGGGCCTAACTGCTTATGCCAAAGCCTGCTATTTTGAATGGCGTAGTGGTCAATGCAACCTCCAAAAAAATCAGGACTTACTACCCCAATAACCTGCTAACTCACCCCTGAAATACTTACTTATTCACACTATTTTGTTCATTTGACTTGTTTCTAATTTGAAATGCCCATTTTTGTGGGTCCAGAAAGGTGCGTCTTTAAAAGGCGATTTCTACGATACCCCACTTTTGCGCGTCGGACCGCGACTTTTTCCGGAAACGCCGAAAAAACGCAATTTTCAGGAGAAACGAGACGTACATCCTCCCCCTCTGCCGCCCACCCACCCAACTGACAGCCAGCCAGCAGACAAGCACAGAGAGTTCCGTGGGTCTGTCTGTGATGTCATAAAGGGCCTGCTGATCAATGGCCAGCTCTCTGATTGGCTGCTGTGTTTGATTGACAGATTGAATCTGGCAGCTGATTGGCTGTCTACCCTAAAGTGCATTACACACCCCTGATGGTACCACTGGCTAAGACTCCACCTCAGCTCATTGATTAATTATAAATTTAGAACAAATGATGGATGAAAGCAGGCAGGCCGGCCATTTTTTTCACGCTCATTGGACTTGTTTAATGCAATGCACCTGTGTATATTCACATGCATTCACTTCATGCTGTAACCACTGTGCATAAAAATTTGGAAACATGGCATACAGTGTATCATTTGCTGTCTAAGTCATGTTTCCCATATTTTCCATTGCAAGATACAAGCCGGTTTGAGTGTTTGGGGCACATTTTAGCTAAAATCATCCTACGGGGCCTAAATGCTTATGCTAAAGCCTGCCTATTTTGAATGGCGTAGTGGTCACTGCAACCTCCAAAAAAATCAGGACTTACTACCCCAATAACCTGCTAACTCACCCCTGAAATACTTACTTATTCACACTATTTTGTTCATTTGACTTGTTTCTAATTTGAAATGCCCATTTTTGTGGGGCCAGAAAGGTGCGTCTTTAAAAGGCGATTTCTACGATACCCCACTTTTGCGCGTCGGACCACGACTTTTTCCGGAAACGCTGAAAAACCGCAATTTTCAGGAGAAACGAGACGTACATCCTCCCCCTCTGCCGCCCACCCACCCAACTGAAAGCCAGCCAGCAGACAAGCACAGAGAGTTCCGTGGGTCTGTCTGTGATGTCATAAAGGGCCTGCTGATCAATGGCCAGCTCTCTGATTGGCTGCTGTGTTTGATTGACAGATTGAATCTGGCAGCTGATTGGCTGTCTACCCTAAAGTGCATTACACACCCCTGATGGTACCACTGGCTAAGACTCCACCTCAGCTCATTGATTAATTATAAATTTAGAACAAATGATGGATGAAAGCAGGCAGGCCGGCCATTTTTTTCACGCTCATTGGACTTGTTTAATGCAATGCACCTTTGTATATTCACATGCATTCGCTTCATGCTGTAACCACTGTGCATAAAAATTTGGAAACATGGCATACAGTGTATCATTTGCTGTCTAAGTCATGTTTCCCATATTTTCCATTGCAAGATACAAGCCGGTTTGAGTGTTTGGGGCACATTTTAGCTAAAATCATCCTACGGGGCCTAACTGCTTATGCTAAAGCCTGCCTATTTTGAATGGCGTAGTGGTCACTGCAACCTCCAAAAAAATCAGGACTTACTACCCCAATAACCTGCTAACTCACCCCTGAAATACTTACTTATTCACACTATTTTGTTCATTTGACTTGTTTCTAATTTGAAATGCCCATGTGGGGCCAGAAAGGTGCGTCTTTAAAAGGCGATTTCTACGATATCCCACTTTTGCGCGTCGGACCGCGACTTTTTCCGGAAACGCCGAAAAACCGCAATTTTCAGGAGAAACGAGACGTACATCCTCCCCCTCTGCCGCCCACCCACCCAACTGACAGCCAGCCAGCAGACAAGCACAGAGAGTTCCGTGGGTCTTTCTGTGATGTCATAAAGGGCCTGCTGATCAATGGCCAGCTCTCTGATTGGCTGCTGTGTTTGATTGACAGATTGAATCTGGCAGCTGATTGGCTGTCTACCCTAAAGTGCATTACACACCCCTGATGGTACCACTGGCTAAGACTCCACCTCAGCTCATTGATTAATTATAAATTTAGAACAAATGATGGATGAAAGCAGGCAAGCCGGCCATTTTTTTCACGCTCATTGGACTTGTTTAATGCAATGCACCTGTGTATATTCACATGCATTCACTTCATGCTGTAACCACTGTGCATAAAAATTTGGAAACATGGCATACAGTGTATCATTTGCTGTCTAAGTCATGTTTCCCATATTTTCCATTGCAAGATACAAGCCGGTTTGAGTGTTTGGGGCACATTTTAGCTAAAATCATCCTACGGGGCCTAAATGCTTATGCTAAAGCCTGCCTATTTTGAATGGCATAGTGGTCACTGCAACCTCCAAAAAAATCAGGACTTACTACCCCAATAACCTGCTAACTCACCCCTGAAATACTTACTTATTCACACTATTTTGTTCATTTGACTTGTTTCTAATTTGAAATGCCCATTTTTGTGGGGCCAGAAAGGTGCGTCTTTAAAAGGCGATTTCTACGATACCCCACTTTTGCGCGTCGGACCGCGACTTTTTCCGGAAACGCTGAAAAACCGCAATTTTCAGGAGAAACGAGACGTACATCCTTCCCCTCTGCCGCCCACCCACCCAACTGACAGCCAGCCAGCAGACAAGCACAGAAAGTTCCGTGGGTCTGTCTGTGATGTCATAAAGGGCCTGCTGATCAATGGCCAGCTCTCTGATTGGCTGCTGTGTTTGATTGACAGATTGAATCTGGCAGCTGATTGGCTGTCTACCCTAAAGTGCATTACACACCCCTGATGGTACCACTGGCTAAGACTCCACCTCAGCTCATTGATTAATTATAAATTTAGAACAAATGATGGATGAAAGCAGGCAGGCCGGCCATTTTTTTCACGCTCATTGGACTTGTTTAATGCAATGCACCTTTGTATATTCACATGCATTCGCTTCATGCTGTAACCACTGTGCATAAAAATTTGGAAACATGGCATACAGTGTATCATTTGCTGTCTAAGTCATGTTTCCCATATTTTCCATTGCAAGATACAAGCCGGTTTGAGTGTTTGGGGCACATTTTAGCTAAAATCATCCTACGGGGCCTAACTGCTTATGCCAAAGCCTGCCTATTTTGAATGGCGTAGTGGTCAATGCAACCTCCAAAAATATCAGGACTTACTACCCCAATAACCTGCTAACTCACCCCTGAAATACTTACTTATTCACAATATTTTGTTCATTTGACTTGTTTCTAATTTGAAATGCCCATTTTTGTGGGGCCAGAAAGGTGCGTCTTTAAAAGGCGATTTCTACGATACCCCACTTTTGCGCGTCGGACCGCGACTTTTTCCGGAAACGCCGAAAAAACGCAATTTTCAGGAGAAACGAGACGTACATCCTCCCCCTCTGCCGCCCACCCACCCAACTGACAGCCAGCCAGCAGACAAGCACAGAGAGTTCCGTGGGTCTGTCTGTGATGTCATAAAGGGCCTGCTGATCAATGGCCAGCTCTCTGATTGGCTGCTGTGTTTGATTGACAGATTGAATCTGGCAGCTGATTGGCTGTCTACCCTAAAGTGCATTACACACCCCTGATGGTACCACTGGCTAAGACTCCACCTCAGCTCATTGATTAATTATAAATTTAGAACAAATGATGGATGAAAGCAGGCAGGCCGGCCATTTTTTTCACGCTCATTGGACTTGTTTAATGCAATGCACCTGTGTATATTCACATGCATTCACTTCATGCTGTAACCACTGTGCATAAAAATTTGGAAACATGGCATACAGTGTATCATTTGCTGTCTAAGTCATGTTTCCCATATTTTCCATTGCAAGATACAAGCCGGTTTGAGTGTTTGGGGCACATTTTAGCTAAAATCATCCTACGGGGCCTAAATGCTTATGCTAAAGCCTGCCTATTTTGAATGGCGTAGTGGTCACTGCAACCTCCAAAAAAATCAGGACTTACTACCCCAATAACCTGCTAACTCACCCCTGAAATACTTACTTATTCACACTATTTTGTTCATTTGACTTGTTTCTAATTTGAAATGCCCATTTTTGTGGGGCCAGAAAGGTGCGTCTTTAAAAGGCGATTTCTACGATACCCCACTTTTGCGCGTCGGACCGCGACTTTTTCCGGAAACGCCGAAAAATCGCAATTTTCAGGAGAAACGAGACGTACATCCTCCCCCTCTGCCGCCCACCCACCCAACTGACAGCCAGCCAGCAGACAAGCACAGAGAGTTCCGTGGGTCTGTCTGTGATGTCATAAAGGGCCTGCTGATCAATGGCCAGCTCTCTGATTGGCTGCTGTGTTTGATTGACAGATTGAATCTGGCAGCTGATTGGCTGTCTACCCTAAAGTGCATTACACACCCCTGATGGTACCACTGGCTAAGACTCCACCTCAGCTCATTGATTAATTATAAATTTAGAACAAATGATGGATGAAAGCAGGCAGGCCGGCCATTTTTTTCACGCTCATTGGACTTGTTTAATGCAATGCACCTGTGTATAGTCAAATGCATTCACTTCATGCTGTAACCACTGTGCATAAAAATTTGGAAACATGGCATACAGTGTATCATTTGCTGTCTAAGTCATGTTTCCCATATTTTCCATTGCAAGATACAAGCCGGTTTGAGTGTTTGGGGCACATTTTAGCTAAAATCATCCTACGGGGCCTAAATGCTTATGCTAAAGCCTGCCTATTTTGAATGGCGTAGTGGTCACTGCAACCTCCAAAAAAATCAGGACTTACTACCCCAATAACCTGCTAACTCACCCCTGAAATACTTACTTATTCACACTATTTTGTTCATTTGACTTGTTTCTAATTTGAAATGCCCATTTTTGTGGGGCCAGAAAGGTGCGTCTTTAAAAGGCGATTTCTACGATACCCCACTTTTGCGCGTCGGACCGTGACTTTTTCCGGAAACGCTGAAAAACCGCAATTTTCAGGAGAAACGAGACGTACATCCTCCCCCTCTGCCGCCCACCCACCCAACTGACAGCCAGCCAGCAGACAAGCACAGAGAGTTCCGTGGGTCTGTCTGTGATGTCATAAAGGGCCTGCTGATCAATGGCCAGCTCTCTGATTGGCTGCTGTGTTTGATTGACAGATTGAATCTGGCAGCTGATTGGCTGTCTACCCTAAAGTGCATTACACACCCCTGATGGTACCACTGGCTAAGACTCCACCTCAGCTCATTGATTAATTATAAATTTAGAACAAATGATGGATGAAAGCAGGCAGGCCGGCCATTTTTTTCACGCTCATTGGACTTGTTTAATGCAATGCACCTTTGTATATTCACATGCATTCGCTTCATGCTGTAACCACTGTGCATAAAAATTTGGAAACATGGCATACAGTGTATCATTTGCTGTCTAAGTCATGTTTCCCATATTTTCCATTGCAAGATACAAGCCGGTTTGAGTGTTTGGGGCACATTTTAGCTAAAATCATCCTACGGGGCCTAACTGCTTATGCCAAAGCCTGCCTATTTTGAATGGCGTAGTGGTCACTGCAACCTCCAAAAAAATCAGGACTTACTACCCCAATAACCTGCTAACTCACCCCTGAAATACTTACTTATTCACACTATTTTGTTCATTTGACTTGTTTCTAATTTGAAATGCCCATTTTTGTGGGGCCAGAAAGGTGCGTCTTTAAAAGGCGATTTCTACGATACCCCACTTTTGCGCGTCGGACCGCGACTTTTTCCGGAAACGCCGAAAAACCGCAATTTTCAGGAGAAACGAGACGTACATCCTCCACCTCTGCCGCCCACCCACCCAACTGACAGCCAGCCAGCAGACAAGCACAGAGAGTTCCGTGGGTCTGTCTGTGATGTCATAAAGGGCCTGCTGATCAATGGCCAGCTCTCTGATTGGCTGCTGTGTTTGATTGACAGATTGAATCTGGCAGCTGATTGGCTGTCTACCCTAAAGTGCATTACACACCCCTGATGGTACCACTGGCTAAGACTCCACCTCAGCTCATTGATTAATTATAAATTTAGAACAAATGATGGATGAAAGCAGGCAGGCCGGCCATTTTTTTCACGCTCATTGGACTTGTTTAATGCAATGCACCTTTGTATATTCACATGCATTCGCTTCATGCTGTAACCACTGTGCATAAAAATTTGGAAACATGGCATACAGTGTATCATTTGCTGTCTAAGTCATGTTTCCCATATTTTCCATTGCAAGATACAAGCCGGTTTGAGTGTTTGGGGCACATTTTAGCTAAAATCATCCTACGGGGCCTAACTGCTTATGCCAAAGCCTGCCTATTTTGAATGGCGTAGTGGTCAATGCAACCTCCAAAAAAATCAGGACTTACTACCCCAATAACCTGCTAACTCACCCCTGAAATACTTACTTATTCACACTATTTTGTTCATTTGACTTGTTTCTAATTTGAAATGCCCATTTTTGTGGGGCCAGAAAGGTGCGTCTTTAAAAGGCGATTTCTACGATACCCCACTTTTGCGCGTCGGACCGCGACTTTTTCCGGAAACGCCGAAAAAACGCAATTTTCAGGAGAAACGAGACGTACATCCTCCCCCTCTGCCGCCCACCCACCCAACTGACAGCCAGCCAGCAGACAAGCACAGAGAGTTCCGTGGGTCTGTCTGTGATGTCATAAAGGGCCTGCTGATCAATGGCCAGCTCTCTGATTGGCTGCTGTGTTTGATTGACAGATTGAATCTGGCAGCTGATTGGCTGTCTACCCTAAAGTGCATTACACACCCCTGATGGTACCACTGGCTAAGACTCCACCTCAGCTCATTGATTAATTATAAATTTAGAACAAATGATGGATGAAAGCAGGCAGGCCGGCCATTTTTTTCACGCTCATTGGACTTGTTTAATGCAATGCACCTGTGTATATTCACATGCATTCACTTCATGCTGTAACCACTGTGCATAAAAATTTGGAAACATGGCATACAGTGTATCATTTGCTGTCTAAGTCATGTTTCCCATATTTTCCATTGCAAGATACAAGCCGGTTTGAGTGTTTGGGGCACATTTTAGCTAAAATCATCCTACGGGGCCTAAATGCTTATGCTAAAGCCTGCCTATTTTGAATGGCGTAGTGGTCACTGCAACCTCCAAAAAAATCAGGACTTACTACCCCAATAACCTGCTAACTCACCCCTGAAATACTTACTTATTCACACTATTTTGTTCATTTGACTTGTTTCTAATTTGAAATGCCCATTTTTGTGGGGCCAGAAAGGTGCGTCTTTAAAAGGCGATTTCTACGATACCCCACTTTTGCGCGTCGGACCACGACTTTTTCCGGAAACGCTGAAAAACCGCAATTTTCAGGAGAAACGAGACGTACATCCTCCCCCTCTGCCGCCCACCCACCCAACTGAAAGCCAGCCAGCAGACAAGCACAGAGAGTTCCGTGGGTCTGTCTGTGATGTCATAAAGGGCCTGCTGATCAATGGCCAGCTCTCTGATTGGCTGCTGTGTTTGATTGACAGATTGAATCTGGCAGCTGATTGGCTGTCTACCCTAAAGTGCATTACACACCCCTGATGGTACCACTGGCTAAGACTCCACCTCAGCTCATTGATTAATTATAAATTTAGAACAAATGATGGATGAAAGCAGGCAGGCCGGCCATTTTTTTCACGCTCATTGGACTTGTTTAATGCAATGCACCTTTGTATATTCACATGCATTCGCTTCATGCTGTAACCACTGTGCATAAAAATTTGGAAACATGGCATACAGTGTATCATTTGCTGTCTAAGTCATGTTTCCCATATTTTCCATTGCAAGATACAAGCCGGTTTGAGTGTTTGGGGCACATTTTAGCTAAAATCATCCTACGGGGCCTAACTGCTTATGCTAAAGCCTGCCTATTTTGAATGGCGTAGTGGTCACTGCAACCTCCAAAAAAATCAGGACTTACTACCCCAATAACCTGCTAACTCACCCCTGAAATACTTACTTATTCACACTATTTTGTTCATTTGACTTGTTTCTAATTTGAAATGCCCATGTGGGGCCAGAAAGGTGCGTCTTTAAAAGGCGATTTCTACGATATCCCACTTTTGCGCGTCGGACCGCGACTTTTTCCGGAAACGCCGAAAAACCGCAATTTTCAGGAGAAACGAGACGTACATCCTCCCCCTCTGCCGCCCACCCACCCAACTGACAGCCAGCCAGCAGACAAGCACAGAGAGTTCCGTGGGTCTTTCTGTGATGTCATAAAGGGCCTGCTGATCAATGGCCAGCTCTCTGATTGGCTGCTGTGTTTGATTGACAGATTGAATCTGGCAGCTGATTGGCTGTCTACCCTAAAGTGCATTACACACCCCTGATGGTACCACTGGCTAAGACTCCACCTCAGCTCATTGATTAATTATAAATTTAGAACAAATGATGGATGAAAGCAGGCAAGCCGGCCATTTTTTTCACGCTCATTGGACTTGTTTAATGCAATGCACCTGTGTATATTCACATGCATTCACTTCATGCTGTAACCACTGTGCATAAAAATTTGGAAACATGGCATACAGTGTATCATTTGCTGTCTAAGTCATGTTTCCCATATTTTCCATTGCAAGATACAAGCCGGTTTGAGTGTTTGGGGCACATTTTAGCTAAAATCATCCTACGGGGCCTAAATGCTTATGCTAAAGCCTGCCTATTTTGAATGGCGTAGTGGTCACTGCAACCTCCAAAAAAATCAGGACTTACTACCCCAATAACCTGCTAACTCACCCCTGAAATACTTACTTATTCACACTATTTTGTTCATTTGACTTGTTTCTAATTTGAAATGCCCATTTTTGTGGGGCCAGAAAGGTGCGTCTTTAAAAGGCGATTTCTACGATACCCCACTTTTGCGCGTCGGACGGCGACTTTTTCCGGAAACGCCGAAAAACCGCAATTTTCAGGAGAAACGAGACGTACATCCTTCCCCTCTGCCGCCCACCCACCCAACTGACAGCCAGCCAGCAGACAAGCACAGAGAGTTCCGTGGGTCTGTCTGTGATGTCATAAAGGGCCTGCTGATCAATGGCCAGCTCTCTGATTGGCTGCTGTGTTTGATTGACAGATTGAATCTGGCAGCTGATTGGCTGTCTACCCTAAAGTGCATTACACACCCCTGATGGTACCACTGGCTAAGACTCCACCTCAGCTCATTGATTAATTATAAATTTAGAACAAATGATGGATGAAAGCAGGCAGGCCGGCCATTTTTTTCACGCTCATTGGACTTGTTTAATGCAATGCACCTTTGTATATTCACATGCATTCGCTTCATGCTGTAACCACTGTGCATAAAAATTTGGAAACATGGCATACAGTGTATCATTTGCTGTCTAAGTCATGTTTCCCATATTTTCCATTGCAAGATACAAGCCGGTTTGAGTGTTTGGGGCACATTTTAGCTAAAATCATCCTACGGGGCCTAACTGCTTATGCCAAAGCCTGCCTATTTTGAATGGCGTAGTGGTCAATGCAACCTCCAAAAATATCAGGACTTACTACCCCAATAACCTGCTAACTCACCCCTGAAATACTTACTTATTCACACTATTTTGTTCATTTGACTTGTTTCTAATTTGAAATGCCCATTTTTGTGGGGCCAGAAAGGTGCGTCTTTAAAAGGCGATTTCTACGATACCCCACTTTTGCGCGTCGGACCGCGACTTTTTCCGGAAACGCCGAAAAAACGCAATTTTCAGGAGAAACGAGACGTACATCCTCCCCCTCTGCCGCCCACCCACCCACCCAACTGACAGCCAGCCAGCAGACAAGCACAGAGAGTTCCGTGGGTCTGTCTGTGATGTCATAAAGGGCCTGCTGATCAATGGCCAGCTCTCTGATTGGCTGCTGTGTTTGATTGACAGATTGAATCTGGCAGCTGATTGGCTGTCTACCCTAAAGTGCATTACACACCCCTGATGGTACCACTGGCTAAGACTCCACCTCAGCTCATTGATTAATTATAAATTTAGAACAAATGATGGATGAAAGCAGGCAGGCCGGCCATTTTTTTCACGCTCATTGGACTTGTTTAATGCAATGCACCTGTGTATATTCACATGCATTCACTTCATGCTGTAACCACTGTGCATAAAAATTTGGAAACATGGCATACAGTGTATCATTTGCTGTCTAAGTCATGTTTCCCATATTTTCCATTGCAAGATACAAGCCGGTTTGAGTGTTTGGGGCACATTTTAGCTAAAATCATCCTACGGGGCCTAAATGCTTATGCTAAAGCCTGCCTATTTTGAATGGCGTAGTGGTCACTGCAACCTCCAAAAAAATCAGGACTTACTACCCCAATAACCTGCTAACTCACCCCTGAAATACTTACTTATTCACACTATTTTGTTCATTTGACTTGTTTCTAATTTGAAATGCCCATTTTTGTGGGGCCATAAAGGTGCGTCTTTAAAAGGCGATTTCTACGATACCCCACTTTTGCGCGTCGGACCGCGACTTTTTCCGGAAACGCCGAAAAATCGCAATTTTCAGGAGAAACGAGACGTACATCCTCCCCCTCTGCCGCCCACCCACCCAACTGACAGCCAGCCAGCAGACAAGCACAGAGAGTTCCGTGGGTCTGTCTGTGATGTCATAAAGGGCCTGCTGATCAATGGCCAGCTCTCTGATTGGCTGCTGTGTTTGATTGACAGATTGAATCTGGCAGCTGATTGGCTGTCTACCCTAAAGTGCATTACACACCCCTGATGGTACCACTGGCTAAGACTCCACCTCAGCTCATTGATTAATTATAAATTTAGAACAAATGATGGATGAAAGCAGGCAGGCCGGCCATTTTTTTCACGCTCATTGGACTTGTTTAATGCAATGCACCTGTGTATAGTCAAATGCATTCACTTCATGCTGTAACCACTGTGCATAAAAATTTGGAAACATGGCATACAGTGTATCATTTGCTGTCTAAGTCATGTTTCCCATATTTTCCATTGCAAGATACAAGCCGGTTTGAGTGTTTGGGGCACATTTTAGCTAAAATCATCCTACGGGGCCTAAATGCTTATGCTAAAGCCTGCCTATTTTGAATGGCGTAGTGGTCACTGCAACCTCCAAAAAAATCAGGACTTACTACCCCAATAACCTGCTAACTCACCCCTGAAATACTTACTTATTCACACTATTTTGTTCATTTGACTTGTTTCTAATTTGAAATGCCCATTTTTGTGGGGCCAGAAAGGTGCGTCTTTAAAAGGCGATTTCTACGATACCCCACTTTTGCGCGTCGGACCGCGACTTTTTCCGGAAACGCCTAAAAACCGCAATTTTCAGGAGAAACGAGACGTACATCCTCCCCCTCTGCCGCCCACCCACCCAACTGACAGCCAGCCAGCAGACAAGCACAGAGAGTTCCGTGGGTCTGTCTGTGATGTCATAAAGGGCCTGCTGATCAATGGCCAGCTCTCTGATTGGCTGCTGTGTTTGATTGACAGATTGAATCTGGCAGCTGATTGGCTGTCTACCCTAAAGTGCATTACACACCCCTGATGGTACCACTGGCTAAGACTACACCTCAGCTCATTGATTAATTATAAATTTAGAACAAATGATGGATGAAAGCAGGCAGGCCGGCCATTTTTTTCACGCTCATTGGACTTGTTTAATGCAATGCACCTTTGTATATTCACATGCATTCGCTTCATGCTGTAACCACTGTGCATAAAAATTTGGAAACATGGCATACAGTGTATCATTTGCTGTCTAAGTCATGTTTCCCATATTTTCCATTGCAAGATACAAGCCGGTTTGAGTGTTTGGGGCACATTTTAGCTAAAATCATCCTACGGGGCCTAACTGCTTATGCCAAAGCCTGCCTATTTTGAATGGCGTAGTGGTCACTGCAACCTCCAAAAAAATCAGGACTTACTACCCCAATAACCTGCTAACTCACCCCTGAAATACTTACTTATTCACACTATTTTGTTCATTTGACTTGTTTCTAATTTGAAATGCCCATTTTTGTGGGGCCAGAAAGGTGCGTCTTTAAAAGGCGATTTCTACGATACCCCACTTTTGCGCGTCGGACCGTGACTTTTTCCGGAAACGCTGAAAAACCGCAATTTTCAGGAGAAACGAGACGTACATCCTCCCCCTCTGCCGCCCACCCACCCAACTGACAGCCAGCCAGCAGACAAGCACAGAGAGTTCCGTGGGTCTGTCTGTGATGTCATAAAGGGCCTGCTGATCAATGGCCAGCTCTCTGATTGGCTGCTGTGTTTGATTGACAGATTGAATCTGGCAGCTGATTGGCTGTCTACCCTAAAGTGCATTACACACCCCTGATGGTACCACTGGCTAAGACTCCACCTCAGCTCATTGATTAATTATAAATTTAGAACAAATGATGGATGAAAGCAGGCAGGCCGGCCATTTTTTTCACGCTCATTGGACTTGTTTAATGCAATGCACCTTTGTATATTCACATGCATTCGCTTCATGCTGTAACCACTGTGCATAAAAATTTGGAAACATGGCATACAGTGTATCATTTGCTGTCTAAGTCATGTTTCCCATATTTTCCATTGCAAGATACAAGCCGGTTTGAGTGTTTGGGGCACATTTTAGCTAAAATCATCCTACGGGGCCTAACTGCTTATGCCAAAGCCTGCCTATTTTGAATGGCGTAGTGGTCACTGCAACCTCCAAAAAAATCAGGACTTACTACCCCAATAACCTGCTAACTCACCCCTGAAATACTTACTTATTCACACTATTTTGTTCATTTGACTTGTTTCTAATTTGAAATGCCCATTTTTGTGGGGCCAGAAAGGTGCGTCTTTAAAAGGCGATTTCTACGATACCCCACTTTTGCGCGTCGGACCGCGACTTTTTCCGGAAACGCCGAAAAACCGCAATTTTCAGGAGAAACGAGACGTACATCCTCCACCTCTGCCGCCCACCCACCCAACTGACAGCCAGCCAGCAGACAAGCACAGAGAGTTCCGTGGGTCTGTCTGTGATGTCATAAAGGGCCTGCTGATCAATGGCCAGCTCTCTGATTGGCTGCTGTGTTTGATTGACAGATTGAATCTGGCAGCTGATTGGCTGTCTACCCTAAAGTGCATTACACACCCCTGATGGTACCACTGGCTAAGACTCCACCTCAGCTCATTGATTAATTATAAATTTAGAACAAATGATGGATGAAAGCAGGCAGGCCGGCCATTTTTTTCACGCTCATTGGACTTGTTTAATGCAATGCACCTGTGTATATTCACATGCATTCACTTCATGCTGTAACCACTGTGCATAAAAATTTGGAAACATGGCATACAGTGTATCATTTGCTGTCTAAGTCATGTTTCCCATATTTTCCATTGCAAGATACAAGCCGGTTTGAGTGTTTGGGGCACATTTTAGCTAAAATCATCCTACGGGGCCTAACTGCTTATGCCAAAGCCTGCCTATTTTGAATGGCGTAGTGGTCACTGCAACCTCCAAAAAAATCAGGACTTACTACCCCAATAACCTGCTAACTCACCCCTGAAATACTTACTTATTCACACTATTTTGTTCATTTGACTTGTTTCTAATTTGAAATGCCCATTTTTGTGGGGCCAGAAAGGTGCGTCTTTAAAAGGCGATTTCTACGATACCCCACTTTTGCGCGTCGGACCGCGACTTTTTCCGGAAACGCCGAAAAACCGCAATTTTCAGGAGAAACGAGACGTACATCCTCCACCTCTGCCGCCCACCCACCCAACTGACAGCCAGCCAGCAGACAAGCACAGAGAGTTCCGTGGGTCTGTCTGTGATGTCATAAAGGGCCTGCTGATCAATGGCCAGCTCTCTGATTGGCTGCTGTGTTTGATTGACAGATTGAATCTGGCAGCTGATTGGCTGTCTACCCTAAAGTGCATTACACACCCCTGATGGTACCACTGGCTAAGACTCCACCTCAGCTCATTGATTAATTATAAATTTAGAACAAATGATGGATGAAAGCAGGCAGGCCGGCCATTTTTTTCACGCTCATTGGACTTGTTTAATGCAATGCACCTGTGTATATTCACATGCATTCACTTCATGCTGTAACCACTGTGCATAAAAATTTGGAAACATGGCATACAGTGTATCATTTGCTGTCTAAGTCATGTTTCCCATATTTTCCATTGCAAGATACAAGCCGGTTTGAGTGTTTGGGGCACATTTTAGCTAAAATCATCCTACGGGGCCTAAATGCTTATGCTAAAGCCTGCCTATTTTGAATGGCGTAGTGGTCACTGCAACCTCCAAAAAAATCAGGACTTACTACCCCAATAACCTGCTAACTCACCCCTGAAATACTTACTTATTCACACTATTTTGTTCATTTGACTTGTTTCTACTTTGAAATGCCCATTTTTGTGGGGCCAGAAAGGTGCGTCTTTAAAAGGCGATTTCTACGATACCCCACTTTTGCGCGTCGGACCGCGACTTTTTCCGGAAACGCTGAAAAAACGCAATTTTCAGGAGAAACGAGACGTACATCCTCCCCCTCTGCCGCCCACCCACCCAACTGACAGCCAGCCAGCAGACAAGCACAGAGAGTTCCGTGGGTCTGTCTGTGATGTCATAAAGGGCCTGCTGATCAATAGCCAGCTCTCTGATTGGCTGCTGTGTTTGATTGACAGATTGAATCTGGCAGCTGATTGGCTGTCTACCCTAAAGTGCATTACACACCCCTGATGGTACCACTGGCTAAGACTCCACCTCAGCTCATTGATTAATTATAAATTTAGAACAAATGATGGATGAAAGCAGGCAGGCCGGCCATTTTTTTCACGCTCATTGGACTTGTTTAATGCAATGCACCTTTGTATATTCACATGCATTCGCTTCATGCTGTAACCACTGTGCATAAAAATTTGGAAACATGGCATACAGTGTATCATTTGCTGTCTAAGTCATGTTTCCCATATTTTCCATTGCAAGATACAAGCCGGTTTGAGTGTTTGGGGCACATTTTAGCTAAAATCATCCTACGGGGCCTAACTGCTTATGCTAAAGCCTGCCTATTTTGAATGGCGTAGTGGTCACTGCAACCTCCAAAAAAATCAGGACTTACTACCCCAATAACCTGCTAACTCACCCCTGAAATACTTACTTATTCACACTATTTTGTTCATTTGACTTGTTTCTAATTTGAAATGCCCATTTTTGTGGGGCCAGAAAGGTGCGTCTTTAAAAGGCGATTTCTACGATACCCCACTTTTGCGCGTCGGACCACGACTTTTTCCGGAAACGCTGAAAAACCGCAATTTTCAGGAGAAACGAGACGTACATCCTCCCCCTCTTCCGCCCACCCAACTGACAGCCAGCCAGCAGACAAGCACAGAGAGTTCCGTGGGTCTGTCTGTGATGTCATAAAGGGCCTGCTGATCAATGGCCAGCTCTCTGATTGGCTGCTGTGTTTGATTGACAGATTGAATCTGGCAGCTGATTGGCTGTCTACCCTAAAGTGCATTACACACCCCTGATGGTACCACTGGCTAAGACTCCACCTCAGCTCATTGATTAATTATAAATTTAGAACAAATGATGGATGAAAGCAGGCAGGCCGGCCATTTTTTTCACGCTCATTGGACTTGTTTAATGCAATGAACCTTTGTATATTCACATGCATTCGCTTCATGCTGTAACCACTGTGCATAAAAATTTGGAAACATGGCATACAGTGTATCATTTGCTGTCTAAGTCATGTTTCCCATATTTTCCATTGCAAGATACAAGCCGGTTTGAGTGTTTGGGGCACATTTTAGCTAAAATCATCCTACGAGGCCTAACTGCTTATGCCAAAGCCTGCCTATTTTGAATGGCGTAGTGGTCAATGCAACCTCCAAAAAAATCAGGACTTACTACCCCAATAACCTGCTAACTCACCCCTGAAATACTTACTTATTCACACTATTTTGTTCATTTGACTTGTTTCTAATTTGAAATGCCCATTTTTGTGGGGCCAGAAAGGTGCGTCTTTAAAAGGCGATTTCTACGATACCCCACTTTTGCGCGTCGGACCGCGACTTTTTCCGGAAACGCCGAAAAACCGCAATTTTCAGGAGAAACGAGACGTACATCCTCCCCCTCTGCCGCCCACCCACCCAACTGACAGCCAGCCAGCAGACAAGCACAGAGAGTTCCGTGGGTCTGTCTGTGATGTCATAAAGGGCCTGCTGATCAATGGCCAGCTCTCTGATTGGCTGCTGTGTTTGATTGACAGATTGAATCTGGCAGCTGATTGGCTGTCTACCCTAAAGTGCATTACACACCCCTGATGGTACCACTGGCTAAGACTCCACCTCAGCTCATTGATTAATTATAAATTTAGAACAAATGATGGATGAAAGCAGGCAGGCCGGCCATTTTTTTCACGCTCATTGGACTTGTTTAATGCAATGCACCTGTGTATATTCACATGCATTCACTTCATGCTGTAACCACTGTGCATAAAAATTTGGAAACATGGCATACAGTGTATCATTTGCTGTCTAAGTCATGTTTCCCATATTTTCCATTGCAAGATACAAGCCGGTTTGAGTGTTTGGGGCACATTTTAGCTAAAATCATCCTACAGGGCCTAACTGCTTATGCTAAAGCCTGCCTATTTTGAATGGCGTAGTGGTCACTGCAACCTCCAAAAAAATCAGGACTTACTACCCCAATAACCTGCTAACTCACCCCTGAAATACTTACTTATTCACACTATTTTGTTCATTTGACTTGTTTCTAATTTGAAATGCCCATTTTTGTGGGGCCAGAAAGGTGCGTCTTTAAAAGGCGATTTCTACGATACCCCACTTTTGCGCGTCGGACCGCGACTTTTTCCGGAAACGCCGAAAAATCACAATTTTCAGGAGAAACAAGACGTACATCCTCCCCCTCTGCCGCCCACCCACCCAACTGACAGCCAGCCAGCAGACAAGCACAGAGAGTTCCCTGGGTCTGTCTGTGATGTCATAAAGGGCCTGCTGATCAATGGCCAGCTCTCTGATTGGCTGCTGTGTTTGATTGACAGATTGAATCTGGCAGCTGATTGGCTGTCTACCCTAAAGTGCATTACACACCCCTGATGGTACCACTGGCTAAGACTCCACCTCAGCTCATTGATTAATTATAAATTTAGAACAAATGATGGATGAAAGCAGGCAGGCCGGCCATTTTTTTCACGCTCATTGGACTTGTTTAATGCAATGCACCTGTGTATAGTCAAATGCATTCACTTCATGCTGTAACCACTGTGCATAAAAATTTGGAAACATGGCATACAGTGTATCATTTGCTGTCTAAGTCATGTTTCCCATATTTTCCATTGCAAGATACAAGCCGGTTTGAGTGTTTGGGGCACATTTTAGCTAAAATCATCCTACGGGGCCTAACTGCTTATGCTAAAGCCTGCCTATTTTGAATGGCGTAGTGGTCACTGCAACCTCCAAAAAAATCAGGACTTACTACCCCAATAACCTGCTAACTCACCCCTGAAATACTTACTTATTCACAATATTTTGTTCATTTGACTTGTTTCTAATTTGAAATGCCCATTTTTGTGGGGCCAGAAAGGTGCGTCTTTAAAAGGCGATTTCTACGATACCCCACTTTTGCGTGTCGGACCGCGACTTTTTCCGGAAACGCAGAAAAACCGCAATTTTCAGGAGAAACGAGACGTACATCCTCCCCCTCTGCCGCCCACCCACCCAACTGACAGCCAGCCAGCAGACAAGCACAGAGAGTTCCGTGGGTCTGTCTGTGATGTCATAAAGGGCCTGCTGATCAATGGCCAGCTCTCTGATTGGCTGCTGTGTTTGATTGACAGATTGAATCTGGCAGCTGATTGGCTGTCTACCCTAAAGTGCATTACACACCCCTGATGGTACCACTGGCTAAGACTCCACCTCAGCTCATTGATTAATTATAAATTTAGAACAAATGATGGATGAAAGCAGGCAGGCCGGCCATTTTTTTCACGCTCATTGGACTTGTTTAATGCAATGCACCTTTGTATATTCACATGCATTCACTTCATGCTGTAACCACTGTGCATAAAAATTTGGAAACATGGCATACAGTGTATCATTTGCTGTCTAAGTCATGTTTCCCATATTTTCCATTGCAAGATACAAGCCGGTTTGAGTGTTTGGGGCACATTTTAGCTAAAATCATCCTACGGGGCCTAACTGCTTATGCCAAAGCCTGCCTATTTTGAATGGCGTAGTGGTCAATGCAACCTCCAAAAAAATCAGGACTTACTACCCCAATAACCTGCTAACTCACCCCTGAAATACTTACTTATTCACACTATTTTGTTCATTTGACTTGTTTCTAATTTGAAATGCCCATTTTTGTGGGGCCAGAAAGGTGCGTCTTTAAAAGGCGATTTCTACGATACCCCACTTTTGCGCGTCGGACCGCGACTTTTTCCGGAAACGCCGAAAAAACGCAATTTTCAGGAGAAACGAGACGTACATCCTCCCCCTCTGCCGCCCACCCACCCAACTGACAGCCAGCCAGCAGACAAGCACTGAGAGTTCCGTGGGTCTGTCTGTGATGTCATAAAGGGCCTGCTGATCAATGGCCAGCTCTCTGATTGGCTGCTGTGTTTGATTGACAGATTGAATCTGGCAGCTGATTGGCTGTCTACCCTAAAGTGCATTACACACCCCTGATGGTACCACTGGCTAAGACTCCACCTCAGCTCATTGATTAATTATAAATTTAGAACAAATGATGGATGAAAGCAGGCAGGCCGGCCATTTTTTTCACGCTCATTGGACTTGTTTAATGCAATGCACCTTTGTATATTCACATGCATTCGCTTCATGCTGTAACCACTGTGCATAAAAATTTGGAAACATGGCATACAGTGTATCATTTGCTGTCTAAGTCATGTTTCCCATATTTTCCATTGCAAGATACAAGCCGGTTTGAGTGTTTGGGGCACATTTTAGCTAAAATCATCCTACGGGGCCTAACTGCTTATGCTAAAGCCTGCCTATTTTGAATGGCGTAGTGGTCACTGCAACCTCCAAAAAAATCAGGACTTACTACCCCAATAACCTGCTAACTCACCCCTGAAATACTTACTTATTCACACTATTTTGTTCATTTGACTTGTTTCTAATTTGAAATGCCCATTTTTGTGGGGCCAGAAAGGTGCGTCTTTAAAAGGCGATTTCTACGATACCCCACTTTTGCGCGTCGGACCGCGATTTTTTCCGGAAACGCAGAAAAACCGCAATTTTCAGGAGAAACGAGACGTACATCCTCCCCCTCTGCCGCCCACCCACCCAACTGACAGCCAGCCAGCAGACAAGCACAGAGAGTTCCGTGGGTCTGTCTGTGATGTCATAAAGGGCCTGCTGATCAATGGCCAGCTCTCTGATTGGCTGCTGTGTTTGATTGACAGATTGAATCTGGCAGCTGATTGGCTGTCTACCCTAAAGTGCATTACACACCCCTGATGGTACCACTGGCTAAGACTCCACCTCAGCTCATTGATTAATTATAGATTTAGAACAAATGATGGATGAAAGCAGGCAAGCCGGCCATTTTTTTCACGCTCATTGGACTTGTTTAATGCAATGCACCTGTGTATATTCACATGCATTCACTTCATGCTGTAACCACTGTGCATAAAAATTTGGAAACATGGCATACAGTGTATCATTTGCTGTCTAAGTCATGTTTCCCATATTTTCCATTGCAAGATACAAGCCGGTTTGAGTGTTTGGGGCACATTTTAGCTAAAATCATCCTACGGGGCCTAAATGCTTATGCTAAAGCCTGCCTATTTTGAATGGCGTAGTGGTCACTGCAACCTCCAAAAAAATCAGGACTTACTACCCCAATAACCTGCTAACTCACCCCTGAAATACTTACTTATTCACACTATTTTGTTCATTTGACTTGTTTCTAATTTGAAATGCCCTTTTTTTGGGGCCAGAAAGGTGCGTCTTTAAAAGGCGATTTCTACGATACCCCACTTTTGCGCGTCGGACCGCGACTTTTTCCGGAAACGCTGAAAAACCGCAATTTTCAGGAGAAACGAGACGTACATCCTCCCCCTCTGCCGCCCACCCACCCAACTGACAGCCAGCCAGCAGACAAGCACAGAGAGTTCCGTGGGTCTGTCTGTGATGTCATAAAGGGCCTGCTGATCAATGGCCAGCTCTCTGATTGGCTGCTGTGTTTGATTGACAGATTGAATCTGGCAGCTGATTGGCTGTCTACCCTAAAGTGCATTACACACCCCTGATGGTACCACTGGCTAAGACTCCACCTCAGCTCATTGATTAATTATAAATTTAGAACAAATGATGGATGAAAGCAGGCAGGCCGGCCATTTTTTTCACGCTCATTGGACTTGTTTAATGCAATGCACCTTTGTATATTCACATGCATTCGCTTCATGCTGTAACCACTGTGCATAAAAATTTGGAAACATGGCATACAGTGTATCATTTGCTGTCTAAGTCATGTTTCCCATATTTTCCATTGCAAGATACAAGCCGGTTTGAGTGTTTGGGGCACATTTTAGCTAAAATCATCCTACGGGGCCTAACTGCTTATGCTAAAGCCTGCCTATTTTGAATGGCGTAGTGGTCACTGCAACCTCCAAAAAAATCAGGACTTACTACCCCAATAACCTGCTAACTCACCCCTGAAATACTTACTTATTCACACTATTTTGTTCATTTGACTTGTTTCTAATTTGAAATGCCCATTTTTGTGGGGCCAGAAAGGTGCGTCTTTAAAAGGCGATTTCTACGATACCCCACTTTTGCGCGTCGGACGGCGACTTTTTCCGGAAACGCCGAAAAACCGCAATTTTCAGGAGAAACGAGACGTACATCCTCCCCCTCTGCCGCCCACCCACCCAACTGACAGCCAGCCAGCAGACAAGCACAGAGAGTTCCGTGGGTCTGTCTGTGATGTCATAAAGGGCCTGCTGATCAATGGCCAGCTCTCTGATTGGCTGCTGTGTTTGATTGACAGATTGAATCTGGCAGCTGATTGGCTGTCTACCCTAAAGTGCATTACACACCCCTGATGGTACCACTGGCTAAGACTCCACCTCAGCTCATTGATTAATTATAGATTTAGAACAAATGATGGATGAAAGCAGGCAAGCCGGCCATTTTTTTCACGCTCATTGGACTTGTTTAATGCAATGCACCTGTGTATATTCACATGCATTCACTTCATGCTGTAACCACTGTGCATAAAAATTTGGAAACATGGCATACAGTGTATCATTTGCTGTCTAAGTCATGTTTCCCATATTTTCCATTGCAAGATACAAGCCGGTTTGAGTGTTTGGGGCACATTTTAGCTAAAATCATCCTACGGGGCCTAAATGCTTATGCTAAAGCCTGCCTATTTTGAATGGCGTAGTGGTCACTGCAACCTCCAAAAAAATCAGGACTTACTACCCTAATAACCTGCTAACTCACCCCTGAAATACTTACTTATTCACACTATTTTGTTCATTTGACTTGTTTCTAATTTGAAATGCCCATTTTTGTGGGGCCAGAAAGGTGCGTCTTTAAAAGGCGATTTCTACGATACCCCACTTTTGCGCGTCGGACCGCGACTTTTTCCGGAAACGCTGAAAAACCGCAATTTTCAGGAGAAACGAGACGTACATCCTCCCCCTCTGCCGCCCACCCACCCAACTGACAGCCAGCCAGCAGACAAGCACAGAGAGTTCCGTGGGTCTGTCTGTGATGTCATAAAGGGCCTGCTGATCAATGGCCAGCTCTCTGATTGGCTGCTGTGTTTGATTGACAGATTGAATCTGACAGCTGATTGGCTGTCTACCCTAAAGTGCATTACACACCCCTGATGGTACCACTGGCTAAGACTCCACCTCAGCTCATTGATTAATTATAAATTTAGAACAAATGATGGATGAAAGCAGGCAGGCCGGCCATTTTTTTCACGCTCATTGGACTTCTTTAATGCAATGCACCTTTGTATATTCACATGCATTCGCTTCATGCTGTAACCACTGTGCATAAAAATTTGTAAACATGGCATACAGTGTATCATTTGCTGTCTAAGTCATGTTTCCCATATTTTCCATTGCAAGATACAAGCCGGTTTGAATGTTTGGGGCACATTTTAGCTAAAATCATCCTACGGGGCCTAACTGCTTATGCCAAAGCCTGCCTATTTTGAATGGCGTAGTGGTCAATGCAACCTCCAAAAAAATCAGGACTTACTACCCCAATAACCTGCTAACTCACCCCTGAAATACTTACTTATTCACACTATTTTGTTCATTTGACTTGTTTCTAATTTGAAATGCCCATTTTTGTGGGGCCAGAAAGGTGCGTCTTTAAAAGGCGATTTCTACGATACCCCACTTTTGCGCGTCGGACCGCGACTTTTTCCGGAAACGCCGAAAAAACGCAATTTTCAGGAGAAACGAGACGTACATCCTCCCCCTCTGCCGCCCACCCACCCAACTGACAGCCAGCCAGCAGACAAGCACAGAGAGTTCCGTGGGTCTGTCTGTGATGTCATAAAGGGCCTGCTGATCAATGGCCAGCTCTCTGATTGGCTGCTGTGTTTGATTGACAGATTGAATCTGGCAGCTGATTGGCTGTCTACCCTAAAGTGCATTACACACCCCTGATGGTACCACTGGCTAAGACTCCACCTCAGCTCATTGATTAATTATAAATTTAGAACAAATGATGGATGAAAGCAGGCAGGCCGGCCATTTTTTTCACGCTCATTGGACTTGTTTAATGCAATGCACCTGTGTATATTCACATGCATTCACTTCATGCTGTAACCACTGTGCATAAAAATTTGGAAACATGGCATACAGTGTATCATTTGCTGTCTAAGTCATGTTTCCCATATTTTCCATTGCAAGATACAAGCCGGTTTGAGTGTTTGTGGCACATTTTAGCTAAAATCATCCTACGGGGCCTAAATGCTTATGCTAAAGCCTGCCTATTTTGAATGGCGTAGTGGTCACTGCAACCTCCAAAAAAATCAGGACTTACTACCCCAATAACCTGCTAACTCACCCCTGAAATACTTACTTATTCACACTATTTTGTTCATTTGACTTGTTTCTAATTTGAAATGCCCATTTTTGTGGGGCCAGAAAGGTGCGTCTTTAAAAGGCGATTTCTACGATACCCCACTTTTGCGCGTCGGACCACGACTTTTTCCGGAAACGCTGAAAAACCGCAATTTTCAGGAGAAACGAGACGTACATCCTCCCCCTCTTCCGCCCACCCAACTGACAGCCAGCCAGCAGACAAGCACAGAGAGTTCCGTGGGTCTGTCTGTGATGTCATAAAGGGCCTGCTGATCAATGGCCAGCTCTCTGATTGGCTGCTGTGTTTGATTGACAGATTGAATCTGGCAGCTGATTGGCTGTCTACCCTAAAGTGCATTACACACCCCTGATGGTACCACTGGCTAAGACTCCACCTCAGCTCATTGATTAATTATAAATTTAGAACAAATGATGGATGAAAGCAGGCAGGCCGGCCATTTTTTTCACGCTCATTGGACTTGTTTAATGCAATGAACCTTTGTATATTCACATGCATTCGCTTCATGCTGTAACCACTGTGCATAAAAATTTGGAAACATGGCATACAGTGTATCATTTGCTGTCTAAGTCATGTTTCCCATATTTTCCATTGCAAGATACAAGCCGGTTTGAGTGTTTGGGGCACATTTTAGCTAAAATCATCCTACGAGGCCTAACTGCTTATGCCAAAGCCTGCCTATTTTGAATGGCGTAGTGGTCAATGCAACCTCCAAAAAAATCAGGACTTACTACCCCAATAACCTGCTAACTCACCCCTGAAATACTTACTTATTCACACTATTTTGTTCATTTGACTTGTTTCTAATTTGAAATGCCCATTTTTGTGGGGCCAGAAAGGTGCGTCTTTAAAAGGCGATTTCTACGATACCCCACTTTTGCGCGTCGGACCGCGACTTTTTCCGGAAACGCCGAAAAACCGCAATTTTCAGGAGAAACGAGACGTACATCCTCCCCCTCTGCCGCCCACCCACCCAACTGACAGCCAGCCAGCAGACAAGCACAGAGAGTTCCGTGGGTCTGTCTGTGATGTCATAAAGGGCCTGCTGATCAATGGCCAGCTCTCTGATTGGCTGCTGTGTTTGATTGACAGATTGAATCTGGCAGCTGATTGGCTGTCTACCCTAAAGTGCATTACACACCCCTGATGGTACCACTGGCTAAGACTCCACCTCAGCTCATTGATTAATTATAAATTTAGAACAAATGATGGATGAAAGCAGGCAGGCCGGCCATTTTTTTCACGCTCATTGGTCTTGTTTAATGCAATGCACCTGTGTATATTCACATGCATTCACTTCATGCTGTAACCACTGTGCATAAAAATTTGGAAACATGGCATACAGTGTATCATTTGCTGTCTAAGTCATGTTTCCCATATTTTCCATTGCAAGATACAAGCCGGTTTGAGTGTTTGGGGCACATTTTAGCTAAAATCATCCTACAGGGCCTAACTGCTTATGCTAAAGCCTGCCTATTTTGAATGGCGTAGTGGTCACTGCAACCTCCAAAAAAATCAGGACTTACTACCCCAATAACCTGCTAACTCACCCCTGAAATACTTACTTATTCACACTATTTTGTTCATTTGACTTGTTTCTAATTTGAAATGCCCATTTTTGTGGGGCCAGAAAGGTGCGTCTTTAAAAGGCGATTTCTACGATACCCCACTTTTGCGCGTCGGACCGCGACTTTTTCCGGAAACGCCGAAAAATCACAATTTTCAGGAGAAACAAGACGTACATCCTCCCCCTCTGCCGCCCACCCACCCAACTGACAGCCAGCCAGCAGACAAGCACAGAGAGTTCCCTGGGTCTGTCTGTGATGTCATAAAGGGCCTGCTGATCAATGGCCAGCTCTCTGATTGGCTGCTGTGTTTGATTGACAGATTGAATCTGGCAGCTGATTGGCTGTCTACCCTAAAGTGCATTACACACCCCTGATGGTACCACTGGCTAAGACTCCACCTCAGCTCATTGATTAATTATAAATTTAGAACAAATGATGGATGAAAGCAGGCAGGCCGGCCATTTTTTTCACGCTCATTGGACTTGTTTAATGCAATGCACCTGTGTATAGTCAAATGCATTCACTTCATGCTGTAACCACTGTGCATAAAAATTTGGAAACATGGCATACAGTGTATCATTTGCTGTCTAAGTCATGTTTCCCATATTTTCCATTGCAAGATACAAGCCGGTTTGAGTGTTTGGGGCACATTTTAGCTAAAATCATCCTACGGGGCCTAACTGCTTATGCTAAAGCCTGCCTATTTTGAATGGCGTAGTGGTCACTGCAACCTCCAAAAAAATCAGGACTTACTACCCCAATAACCTGCTAACTCACCCCTGAAATACTTACTTATTCACAATATTTTGTTCATTTGACTTGTTTCTAATTTGAAATGCCCATTTTTGTGGGGCCAGAAAGGTGCGTCTTTAAAAGGCGATTTCTACGATACCCCACTTTTGCGTGTCGGACCGCGACTTTTTCCGGAAACGCAGAAAAACCGCAATTTTCAGGAGAAACGAGACGTACATCCTCCCCCTCTGCCGCCCACCCACCCAACTGACAGCCAGCCAGCAGACAAGCACAGAGAGTTCCGTGGGTCTGTCTGTGATGTCATAAAGGGCCTGCTGATCAATGGCCAGCTCTCTGATTGGCTGCTGTGTTTGATTGACAGATTGAATCTGGCAGCTGATTGGCTGTCTACCCTAAAGTGCATTACACACCCCTGATGGTACCACTGGCTAAGACTCCACCTCAGCTCATTGATTAATTATAAATTTAGAACAAATGATGGATGAAAGCAGGCAGGCCGGCCATTTTTTTCACGCTCATTGGACTTGTTTAATGCAATGCACCTTTGTATATTCACATGCATTCGCTTCATGCTGTAACCACTGTGCATAAAAATTTGGAAACATGGCATACAGTGTATCATTTGCTGTCTAAGTCATGTTTCCCATATTTTCCATTGCAAGATACAAGCCGGTTTGAGTGTTTGGGGCACATTTTAGCTAAAATCATCCTACGGGGCCTAACTGCTTATGCCAAAGCCTGCCTATTTTGAATGGCGTAGTGGTCACTGCAACCTCCAAAAAAATCAGGACTTACTACCCCAATAACCTGCTAACTCACCCCTGAAATACTTACTTATTCACACTATTTTGTTCATTTGACTTGTTTCTAATTTGAAATGCCCATTTTTGTGGGGCCAGAAAGGTGCGTCTTTAAAAGGCGATTCTACGATACCCCACTTTTGCGCGTCGGACCGCGACTTTTTCCGGAAACGCCGAAAAACCGCAATTTTCAGGAGAAACGAGACGTACATCCACCCCCTCTGCCGCCCACCCACCCAACTGACAGCCAGCCAGCAGACAAGCACAGAGAGTTCCGTGGGTCTGTCTGTGATGTCATAAAGGGCCTGCTGATCAATGGCCAGCTCTCTGATTGGCTGCTGTGTTTGATTGACAGATTGAATCTGGCAGCTGATTGGCTGTCTACCCTAAAGTGCATTACACACCCCTGATGGTACCACTGGCTAAGACTCCACCTCAGCTCTTTGATTAATTATAAATTTAGAACAAATGATGGATGAAAGCAGGCAGGCCGGCCATTTTTTTCACGCTCATTGGACTTGTTTAATGCAATGCACCTGTGTATATTCACATGCATTCACTTCATGCTGTAACCACTGTGCATAAAAATTTGGAAACATGGCATACAGTGTATCATTTGCTGTCTAAGTCATGTTTCCCATATTTTCCATTGCAAGATACAAGCCGGTTTGAGTGTTTGGGGCACATTTTAGCTAAAATCATCCTACGGGGCCTAACTGCTTATGCTAAAGCCTGCCTCTTTTGAATGGCGTAGTGGTCACTGCAACCTCCAAAAAAATCAGGACTTACTACCCCAATAACCTGCTAACTCACCCCTGAAATACTTACTTATTCACACTATTTTGTTCATTTGACTTGTTTCTAATTTGAAATGCCCATTTTTGTGGGGCCAGAAAGGTGCGTCTTTAAAAGGCGATTTCTACGATACCCCACTTTTGCGCGTCGGACCGCGACTTTTTCCGGAAACGCCGAAAAACCGCAATTTTCAGGAGAAACGAGACGTACATCCTCCCCCTCTGCCGCCCACCCACCCAACTGACAGCCAGCCAGCAGACAAGCACAGAGAGTTCCGTGGGTCTGTCTGTGATGTCATAAAGGGCCTGCTGATCAATGGCCAGCTCTCTGATTGGCTGCTGTGTTTGATTGACAGATTGAATCTGGCAGCTGATTGGCTGTCTACCCTAAAGTGCATTACACACCCCTGATGGTACCACTGGCTAAGACTCCACCTCAGCTCATTGATTAATTATAAATTTAGAACAAATGATGGATGAAAGCAGGCAGGCCAGCCATTTTTTTCACGCTCATTGGACTTGTTTAATGCAATGCACCTTTGTATATTCACATGCATTCGCTTCATGCTGTAACCACTGTGCATAAAAATTTGGAAACATGGCATACAGTGTATCATTTGCTGTCTAAGTCATGTTTCCCATATTTTCCATTGCAAGATACAAGCCGGTTTGAGTGTTTGGGGCACATTTTAGCTAAAATCATCCTACGGGACCTAACTGCTTATGCCAAAGCCTGCCTATTTTGAATGTCGTAGTGGTCACTGCAACCTCCAAAAAAATCAGGACTTACTACCCCAATAACCTGCTAACTCACCCCTGAAATACTTACTTATTCACACTATTTTGTTCATTTGACTTGTTTCTAATTTGAAATGCCCATTTTTGTGGGGCCAAAAAGGTGCGTCTTTAAAAGGCGATTTCTACGATACCCCACTTTTGCGCGTCGGACCGCGACTTTTTCCGGAAACGCCGAAAAACCGCAATTTTCAGGAGAAACTAGACGTACATCCTCCCCCTCTGCCGCCCACCCACCCAACTGACAGCCAGCCAGCAGACAAGCACAGAGAGTTCCGTGGGTCTGTCTGTGATGTCATAAAGGGCCTGCTGATCAATGGCCAGCTCTCTGATTGGCTGCTGTGTTTGATTGACAGATTTGGCTGTCTACCCTAAAGTGCATTACACACCCCTGATGGTACCACTGGCTAAGACTCCACCTCAGCTCATTGATTAATTATAGATTTAGAACAAATGATGGATGAAAGCAGGCAGGCCGGACATTTTTTTCACGCTCATTGGACTTGTTTAAGGCAATGCACCTTTGTATATTCACATGCATTCGCTTCATGCTGTAACCACTGTGCATAGAAATTTGGAAACATGGCATACAGTGTATCATTTGCTGTCTAAGTCATGTTTCCCATATTTTCCATTGCAAGATACAAGCCGGTTTGAGTGTTTGGGGCACATTTTAGCTAAAATCATCCTACGGGGCCTAACTGCTTATGCCAAAGCCTGCCTATTTTGAATGGCGTAGTGGTCAATGCAACCTCCAAAAAAATCAGGACTTACTACCCCAATAACCTGCTAACTTACCCCTGAAATACTTACTTATTCACAATATTTTGTTAATTTGACTTGTTTCTAATTTGAAATGCCCATTTTTGTGGGGCCAAAAAGGTGCGTCTTTAAAAGGCGATTTCTACGATACCCCACTTTTGCGCGTCGGACCGCGACTTTTTCCGGAAACGCCGAAAAACCGCAATTTTCAGGAGAAACTAGACGTACATCCTCCCCCTCTGCCGCCCACCCACCCAACTGACAGCCAGCCAGCAGACAAGCACAGAGAGTTCCGTGGGTCTGTCTGTGATGTCATAAAGGGCCTGCTGATCAATGGCCAGCTCTCTGATTGGCTGCTGTGTTTGATTGACAGATTGAATCTGACAGCTGATTGGCTGTCTACCCTAAAGTGCATTACACACCCCTGATGGTACCACTGGCTAAGACTCCACCTCAGCTCATTGATTAATTATAAATTTAGAACAAATGATGGATGAAAGCAGGCAGGCCGGCCATTTTTTTCACGCTCATTGGACTTGTTTAATGCAATGCACCTTTGTATATTCACATGCATTCGCTTCATGCTGTAACCACTGTGCATAAAAATTTGGAAACATGGCATACAGTGTATCATTTGCTGTCTAAGTCATGTTTCCCATATTTTCCATTGCAAGATACAAGCCGGTTTGAGTGTTTGGGGCACATTTTAGCTAAAATCATCCTACGGGGCCTAACTGCTTATGCTAAAGCCTGCCTATTTTGAATGGCGTAGTGGTCACTGCAACCTCCAAAAAAATCAGGACTTACTACCCCAATAACCTGCTAACTCACCCCTGAAATACTTACTTATTCACACTATTTTGTTCATTTGACTTGTTTCTAATTTGAAATGCCCATTTTTGTGGGGCCAGAAAGGTGCGTCTTTAAAAGGCGATTTCTACGATACCCCACTTTTGCGCGTCGGACCGCGACTTTTTCCGGAAACGCCGAAAAACCGCAATTTTCAGGAGAAACTAGACGTACATCCTCCCCCTCTGCCGCCCACCCACCCAACTGACAGCCAGCCAGCAGACAAGCACAGAGAGTTCCGTGGGTCTGTCTGTGATGTCATAAAGGGCCTGCTGATCAATGGCCAGCTCTCTGATTGGCTGCTGTGTTTGATTGACAGATTGAATCTGGCAGCTGATTGGCTGTCTACCCTAAAGTGCATTACACACCCCTGATGGTACCACTGGCTAAGACTCCACCTCAGCTCATTGATTAATTATAAATTTAGAACAAATGATGGATGAAAGCAGGCAGGCCGGCCATTTTTTTCACGCTCATTGGACTTGTTTAATGCAATGCACCTGTGTATATTCACATACATTCACTTCATGCTGTAACCACTGTGCATAAAAATTTGGAAACATGGCATACAGTGTATCATTTGCTGTCTAAGTCATGTTTCCCATATTTTCCATTGCAAGATACAAGCCGGTTTGAGTGTTTGGGGCACATTTTAGCTAAAATCATCCTACGGGGCCTAAATGCTTATGCTAAAGCCTGCCTATTTTGAATGGCGTAGTGGTCACTGCAACCTCCAAAAAAATCAGGACTTACTACCCCAATAACCTGCTAACTCACCCCTGAAATACTTACTTATTCACACTATTTTGTTCATTTGACTTGTTTCTAATTTGAAATGCCCATTTTTGTGGGGCCAGAAAGGTGCGTCTTTAAAAGGTGATTTCTACGATACCCCACTTTTGCGCGTCGGACCGCGACTTTTTCCGGAAACGCTGAAAAACCGCAATTTTCAGGAGAAACGAGACGTACATCCTCCCCCTCTGCCGCCCACCCACCCAACTGACAGCCAGCCAGCAGACAAGCACAGAGAGTTCCGTGGGTCTGTCTGTGATGTCATAAAGGGCCTGCTGATCAATGGCCAGCTCTCTGATTGGCTGCTGTGTTTGATTGACAGATTGAATCTGGCAGCTGATTGGCTGTCTACCCTAAAGTGCATTACACACCCCTGATGGTACCACTGGCTAAGACTCCACCTCAGCTCATTGATTAATTATAAATTTAGAACAAATGATGGATGAAAGCAGGCAGGCCGGCCATTTTTTTTTCGCTCATTGGACTTGTTTAATGCAATGCACCTTTGTATATTCACATGCATTCGCTTCATGCTGTAACCACTGTGCATAAAAATTTGGAAACATGGCATACAGTGTATCATTTGCTGTCTAAGTCATGTTTCCCATATTTTCCATTGCAAGATACAAGCCGGTTTGAGTGTTTGGGGCACATTTTAGCTAAAATCATCCTACGGGGCCTAACTGCTTATGCCAAAGCCTGCCTATTTTGAATGGCGTAGTGGTCAATGCAACCTCCAAAAAAATCAGGACTTACTACCCCAATAACCTGCTAACTCACCCCTGAAATACTTACTTATTCACACTATTTTGTTCATTTGACTTGTTTCTAATTTGAAATGCCCATTTTTGTGGGGCCAGAAAGGTGCGTCTTTAAAAGGCGATTTCTACGATACCCCACTTTTGCGCGTCGGACCGCGACTTTTTCCGGAAACGCTGAAAAACCGCAATTTTCAGGAGAAACGAGACGTACATCCTCCCCCTCTGCCGCCCACCCACCCAACTGACAGCCAGCCAGCAGACAAGCACAGAGAGTTCCGTGGGTCTGTCTGTGATGTCATAAAGGGCCTGCTGATCAATGGCCAGCTCTCTGATTGGCTGCTGTGTTTGATTGACAGATTGAATCTGGCAGCTGATTGGCTGTCTACCCTAAAGTGCATTACACACCCCTGATGGTACCACTGGCTAAGACTCCACCTCAGCTCATTGATTAATTATAAATTTAGAACAAATGATGGATGAAAGCAGGCAGGCCGGCCATTTTTTTTTCGCTCATTGGACTTGTTTAATGCAATGCACCTTTGTATATTCACATGCATTCGCTTCATGCTGTAACCACTGTGCATAAAAATTTGGAAACATGGCATACAGTGTATCATTTGCTGTCTAAGTCATGTTTCCCATATTTTCCATTGCAAGATACAAGCCGGTTTGAGTGTTTGGGGCACATTTTAGCTAAAATCATCCTACGGGGCCTAACTGCTTATGCCAAAGCCTGCCTATTTTGAATGGCGTAGTGGTCAATGCAACCTCCAAAAAAATCAGGACTTACTACCCCAATAACCTGCTAACTCACCCCTGAAATACTTACTTATTCACACTATTTTGTTCATTTGACTTGTTTCTAATTTGAAATGCCCATTTTTGTGGGGCCAGAAAGGTGCGTCTTTAAAAGGCGATTTCTACGATACCCCACTTTTGCGCGTCGGACCGCGACTTTTTCCGGAAACGCCGAAAAACCGCAATTTTCAGGAGAAACGAGACGTACATCCTCCCCCTCTGCCGCCCACCCACCCAACTGACAGCCAGCCAGCAGACAAGCACAGAGAGTTCCGTGGGTCTGTCTGTGATGTCATAAAGGGCCTGCTGATCAATGGCCAGCTCTCTGATTGGCTGCTGTGTTTGATTGACAGATTGAATCTGGCAGCTGATTGGCTGTCTACCCTAAAGTGCATTACACACCCCTGATGGTACCACTGGCTAAGACTCCACCTCAGCTCATTGATTAATTATAAATTTAGAACAAATGATGGATGAAAGCAGGCAGGCCAGCCATTTTTTTCACGCTCATTGGACTTGTTTAATGCAATGCACCTTTGTATATTCACATGCATTCGCTTCATGCTGTAACCACTGTGCATAAAAATTTGGAAACATGGCATACAGTGTATCATTTGCTGTCTAAGTCATGTTTCCCATATTTTCCATTGCAAGATACAAGCCGGTTTGAGTGTTTGGGGCACATTTTAGCTAAAATCATCCTACGGGGCCTAACTGCTTATGCTAAAGCCTGCCTATTTTGAATGGCGTAGTGGTCACTGCAACCTCCAAAAAAATCAGGACTTACTACCCCAATAACCTGCTAACTCACCCCTGAAATACTTACTTATTCACACTATTTTGTTCATTTGACTTGTTTCTAATTTGAAATGCCCATTTTTGTGGGGCCAGAAAGGTGCGTCTTTAAAAGGCGATTTCTACGATACCCCACTTTTGCGCGTCGGACCGCGACTTTTTCCGGAAACGCCGAAAAACCGCAATTTTCAGGAGAAACGAGACGTACATCCTCCCCCTCTGCCGCCCACCCACCCAACTGACAGCCAGCCAGCAGACAAGCACAGAGAGTTCCATGGGTCTGTCTGTGATGTCATAAAGGGCCTGCTGATCAATGGCCAGCTCTCTGATTGGCTGCTGTGTTTGATTGACAGATTGAATCTGGCAGCTGATTGGCTGTCTACCCTAAAGTGCATTACACACCCCTGATGGTACCACTGGCTAAGACTCCACCTCAGCTCATTGATTAATTATAAATTTAGAACAAATGATGGATGAAAGCAGGCAGGCCGGCCATTTTTTTCACGCTCATTGGACTTGTTTAATGCAATGCACCTGTGTATATTCACATGCATTCACTTCATGCTGTAACCACTGTGCATAAAAATTTGGAAACATGGCATACAGTGTATCATTTGCTGTCTAAGTCATGTTTCCCATATTTTCCATTGCAAGATACAAGCCGGTTTGAGTGTTTGGGGCACATTTTAGCTAAAATCATCCTACGGGGCCTAAATGCTTATGCTAAAGCCTGCCTATTTTGAATGGCGTAGTGGTCACTGCAACCTCCAAAAAAATCAGGACTTACTACCCCAATAACCTGCTAACTCACCCCTGAAATACTTACTTATTCACACTATTTTGTTCATTTGACTTGTTTCTAATTTGAAATGCCCATTTTTGTGGGGCCAGAAAGGTGCGTCTTTAAAAGGCGATTTCTACGATACCCCACTTTTGCGCGTCGGACCGCGACTTTTTCCGGAATCGCTGAAAAACCGCAATTTTCAGGAGAAACGAGACGTACATCCTCCCCCTCTGCCGCCCACCCACCCAACTGACAGCCAGCCAGCAGACAAGCACAGAGAGTTCCGTGGGTCTGTCTGTGATGTCATAAAGGGCCTGCTGATCAATGGCCAGCTCTCTGATTGGCTGCTGTGTTTGATTGACAGATTGAATCTGGCAGCTGATTGGCTGTCTACCCTAAAGTGCATTACACACCCCTGATGGTACCACTGGCTAAGACTCCACCTCAGCTCATTGATTAATTATAAATTTAGAACAAATGATGGATGAAAGCAGGCAGGCCGGCCATTTTTTTCACGCTCATTGGACTTGTTTAATGCAATGCACCTTTGTATATTCACATGCATTCGCTTCATGCTGTAACCACTGTGCATAAAAATTTGGAAACATGGCATACAGTGTATCATTTGCTGTCTAAGTCATGTTTCCCATATTTTCCATTGCAAGATACAAGCCGGTTTGAGTGTTTGGGGCACATTTTAGCTAAAATCATCCTACGGGGCCTAACTGCTTATGCCAAAGCCTGCCTATTTTGAATGGCGTAGTGGTCAATGCAACCTCCAAAAAAATCAGGACTTACTACCCCAATAACCTGCTAACTCACCCCTGAAATACTTACTTATTCACACTATTTTGTTCATTTGACTTGTTTCTAATTTGAAATGCCCATTTTTGTGGGGCCAGAAAGGTGCGTCTTTAAAAGGCGATTTCTACGATACCCCACTTTTGCGCGTCGGACCGCGACTTTTTCCGGAAACGCCGAAAAACCGCAATTTTCAGGAGAAACGAGACGTACATCCTCCCCCTCTGCCGCCCACCCACCCAACTGACAGCCAGCCAGCAGACAAGCACAGAGAGTTCCGTGGGTCTGTCTGTGATGTCATAAAGGGCCTGCTGATCAATGGCCAGCTCTCTGATTGGCTGCTGTGTTTGATTGACAGATTGAATCTGGCAGCTGATTGGCTGTCTACCCTAAAGTGCATTACACACCCCTGATGGTACCACTGGCTAAGACTCCACCTCAGCTCATTGATTAATTATAAATTTAGAACAAATGATGGATGAAAGCAGGCAGGCCGGCCATTTTTTTCACGCTCATTGGACTTGTTTAATGCAATGCACCTTTGTATATTCACATGCATTCGCTTCATGCTGTAACCACTGTGCATAAAAATTTGGAAACATGGCATACAGTGTATCATTTGCTGTCTAAGTCATGTTTCCCATATTTTCCATTGCAAGATACAAGCCGGTTTGAGTGTTTGGGGCACATTTTAGCTAAAATCATCCTACGGGGCCTAACTGCTTATGCCAAAGCCTGCCTATTTTGAATGGCGTAGTGGTCAATGCAACCTCCAAAAAAATCAGGACTTACTACCCCAATAACCTGCTAACTCACCCCTGAAATACTTACTTATTCACACTATTTTGTTCATTTGACTTGTTTCTAATTTGAAATGCCCATTTTTGTGGGGCCAGAAAGGTGCGTCTTTAAAAGGCGATTTCTACGATACCCCACTTTTGCGCGTCGGACCGCGACTTTTTCCGGAAACGCCGAAAAACCGCAATTTTCAGGAGAAACGAGACGTACATCCTCCCCCTCTGCCGCCCACCCACCCAACTGACAGCCAGCCAGCAGACAAGCACAGAGAGTTCCGTGGGTCTGTCTGTGATGTCATAAAGGGCCTGCTGATCAATGGCCAGCTCTCTGATTGGCTGCTGTGTTTGATTGACAGATTGAATCTGGCAGCTGATTGGCTGTCTACCCTAAAGTGCATTACACACCCCTGATGGTACCACTGGCTAAGACTCCACCTCAGCTCATTGATTAATTATAAATTTAGAACAAATGATGGATGAAAGCAGGCAGGCCGGCCATTTTTTTCACGCTCATTGGACTTGTTTAATGCAATGCACCTGTGTATATTCACATGCATTCACTTCATGCTGTAACCACTGTGCATAAAAATTTGGAAACATGGCATACAGTGTATCATTTGCTGTCTAAGTCATGTTTCCCATATTTTCCATTGCAAGATACAAGCCGGTTTGAGTGTTTGGGGCACATTTTAGCTAAAATCATCCTACGGGGCCTAACTGCTTATGCTAAAGCCTGCCTATTTTGAATGGCGTAGTGGTCACTGCAACCTCCAAAAAAATCAGGACTTACTACCCCAATAACCTGCTAACTCACCCCTGAAATACTTACTTATTCACACTATTTTGTTCATTTGACTTGTTTCTAATTTGAAATGCCCATTTTTGTGGGGCCAGAAAGTTGCGTCTTTAAAAGGCGATTTCTACAATACCCCACTTTTGCGCGTCGGACCGCGACTTTTTCCGGAAACGCTGAAAAACCGCAATTTTCAGGAGAAACGAGACGTACATCCTCCCCCTCTGCCGCCCACCTACCCAACTGACAGCCAGCCAGCAGACAAGCACAGAGAGTTCCGTGGGTCTGTCTGTGATGTCATAAAGGGCCTGCTGATCAATGGCCAGCTCTCTGATTGGCTGCTGTGTTTGATTGACAGATTGAATCTGGCAGCTGATTGGCTGTCTACCCTAAAGTGCATTACACACCCCTGATGGTACCACTGGCTAAGACTCCACCTCAGCTCATTGATTAATTATAAATTTAGAACAAATGATGGATGAAAGCAGGCAGGCCGGCCATTTTTTTCACGCTCATTGGACTTGTTTAATGCAATGCACCTTTGTATATTCACATGCATTCGCTTCATGCTGTAACCACTGTGCATAAAAATTTGGAAACATGGCATACAGTGTATCATTTGCTGTCTAAGTCATGTTTCCCATATTTTCCATTGCAAGATACAAGCCGGTTTGAGTGTTTGGGGCACATTTTAGCTAAAATCATCCTACGGGGCCTAACTGCTTATGCTAAAGCCTGCCTATTTTGAATGGCGTAGTGGTCAATGCAACCTCCAAAAAAATCAGGACTTACTACCCCAATAACCTGCTAACTCACCCCTGAAATACTTACTTATTCACACTATTTTGTTCATTTGACTTGTTTCTAATTTGAAATGCCCATTTTTGTGGGGCCAGAAAGGTGCGTCTTTAACCCCTTCCTGACAGAGCTAGTTTTTGCGTTCCTGACAGAGCCATTTTTTTCAAATCTGACATGTCTCACTTAAGTGGGGATAACTTTTTTTTGCTTTTACTTATCCCAGTGGTTTTGAGATTGTTTTTTCGTGACACATTGTACTTCAAATTAGTGGTAAATTTGGGTCGATACAGTCTGTGTTTTTTTGTGAAAAATACCAAAATATCGTGAAAAAATGGAAAATTTAGCGATTTGCAAAATGTTAAATTTTCTGCTTGTGAGACAAATAATCTTACCACTCAAAATAGTGAATAACTAACATAGACCATATGTCTACTTTATGTTGACATCATTATTTCAACTTCCTTTTAATTTTTTGGGACACTAGGAGGCTTACAATATGAATAGCAAATTCTCAAATTTTCAAGAAAATTTCAAACACTGATTTTTTTAGGGACCAGTTCAGTTCTGATGTGACTTTGAGGGACTTGTATGTGAGACACCCCCATAAATGATGCCATTTCAAAAACTGCACCCCTCACAGTATTCAAAACAGCATTTTGGAAGTTTGTTAACCCTTTAGGTGTTTCACAGGAATTAAAACAAAGTGTAGGTGAAATTTCAAAATTTCTTTTTTTTTGCAGATTTGCAATTTTAATACATTTTTCTAAGGAACACAGTACATTTTACTAGAGAAATGTGACTAAAAATTGATTCCCCCAATTCTTTTGTTTTCATAAATATCCTATATGTGGCCCTAGTGTGCACGGTGACCAAACCACAGGCTTCATAATAGAAGGAGCACCTACTTGATTTTGGAGCCTCCTTTTTATGAGATTATTTTTTAGGCACCATGTAGGTTTCTAGGCACCATAACATGCTAAAAGTTAGGAACCCCCCCACAAGTGACCCCATTTTGCAAACTACACCCCTCAGGGAATTCAGCTAGGGGTATAGTGTACATTTCAAACCCGCAGGGGTTTCACCAATTGTGGTACAACTGGGCAGTGAAAATGAAAAATTATTTTTTTTACACAAAAATGCAGTTCTGGCTCCAAATTTGTCATTTTCAGAAGGTATGAAGGAGACAAAGCACCCCAAAATCTGTGCCCCAATTTCTCCCGAGTACAGCAATGCCTCACATGTGACCAAAAAATACCAGTTGGGTGCATGGCAGGACTCAAAAGGGAAGGAGTGATTTTTGGATTTTGCAGCTCAGATTCTGGTGGAATTTTGGTGGGTGCTATGTCGCATTAGCAAGACCCCCCAAGCACCAATACAGTGGAACCCCCCCACAAGTCACCCCATTTTGCAAACTACACCCCTCAGGGAATTCATCTAGGGGTATAGTGTACATTTCAAACCCCCAGGGGTTTCACCAATTTTGATACAAGTGGGCAGTGAAAATGAAAAATTACATTTTTTTACACAAAAATGCAGTTCTGGCTCAAAATTTTTCATTTTCAGAAGGTATGAAGGAGAAAAAGCACCCCAAAATCTGTGCCCCAATTTCTCCCGAGTACGGCAATGCCTCACATGTGACCAAAAAATACCAGTTGGGTGCATGGCAGGACTCAGAAGGGAAGGAGTGATTTTTGGATTTTGCAGCACAGATTCTGGTGGAATGAATGGTGGGTGCTATGTTGCACCAATACAGTGGAACCCCCCCACAAGTCACCCCATTTTGCAAAGTACACCCCTCAGGGAATTCATCTAGGGGTATAGTGTACATTTCAAACCCCCAGGGGTTTCACCAATTTTGATACAAGTGGGCAGTGAAAATGAAAAATTACATTTTTTTACACAAAAATGCAGTTCTGGCTCACAATTTTTCATTTTCAGAAGGTATGAAGGAGAAAAAGCACCCCAAAATATGTGCCCCAATTTCTTCCGAGTACGGCAATGCCTCACATGTGACCAAAAAATACCAGTTGGGTGCATGGCAGGACTCAGAACGGAAGGAGTGATTTTTGGATTTTGCGGCTCAGATTCTGGTGGAATTTTGGTGGGTGCTATGTCGCATTAGCAAGACCCCCCAAGCACCAATACAGTGGAACCCCCCCACAAGTCACCCCATTTTGAAAACTACACCCCTCAGGGAATTCATCTAGGGGTATAGTGTACATTTCAAACCCCCAGGGGTTTCACCAATTTTGATACAAGTGGGCAGTGAAAATGAAAAATTACATTTTTTTACACAAAAATGCAGTTCTGGCTCAAAATTTTTCATTTTCAGAAGGTATGAAGGAGAAAAAGCACCCCAAAATCTGTGCCCCAATATCTCCCGAGTACGGCAATGCCTCACATGTGACCAAAAAATACCAGTTGGGTGCATGGCAGGACTCAGAACGGAAGGAGTGATTTTTGGATTTTGCAGCACACATTCTGGTGGAATGAATGGTGGGTGCTATGTTGCACCAATACAGTGGAACCCCCCCACAAGTCACCCCATTTTGCAAAGTACACCCCTCAGGGAATTCATCTAGGGGTATAGTGTACATTTCAAACCCCCAGGGGTTTCACCAATTTTGATACAAGTGGGCAGTGAAAATGAAAAATTACATTTTTTTACACAAAAATGCAGTTCTGGCTCACAATTTTTCATTTTCAGAAGGTATGAAGGAGAAAAAGCACCCCAAAATATGTGCCCCAATTTCTTCCGAGTACGGCAATGCCTCACATGTGACCAAAAAATACCAGTTGGGTGCATGGCAGGACTCAGAACGGAAGGAGTGATTTTTGGATTTTGTGGCTCAGATTCTGGTGGAATTTTGGTGGGTGCTATGTCGCATTAGCAAGACCCCCCAAGCACCAATACAGTGGAACCCCCCCACAAGTCACCCCATTTTGCAAACTACACCCCTCAGGGAATTCATCTAGGGGTATAGTGTACATTTCAAACCCCCAGGGGTTTCACCAATTTTGATACAAGTGGGCAGTGAAAAAGAAAAATTACATTTTTTACACAAAAATGCAGTTCTGGCTCAAAATTTTTCATTTTCAGAAGGTATGAAGGAGAAAAAGCACCCCAAAATCTGTGCCCCAATTTCTCCCGAGTACGGCAATGCCTCACATGTGACCAAAAAATACCAGTTGGGTGCATGGCAGGACTCAAAAGGGAAGGAGTGATTTTTGGATTTTGCAGCTCAGATTCTGGTGGAATTTTGGTGGGTGCTATGTCGCATTCGCAAGACCCCCCAAGCACCAATACAGTAGAACCCCCCCACAAGTGACCCCATTTTGCAAACTACACCCCTCAGGGAATTCATCTAGGGGTATAGTGTACATTTAAAACCCCCAGGGGTTTCACCAATTTTGATACAAGTGGGCAGTGAAAAAGAAAAATTACATTTTTTACACAAAAATGCAGTTCTGGCTCAAAATTTTTCATTTTCAGAAGGTATGAAGGAGAAAAAGCACCCCAAAATCTGTGCCCCAATTTCTCCCGAGTACGGCAATGCCTCACATGTGACCAAAAAATACCAGTTGGGTGCATGGCAGGACTCAGAAGGGAAGGAGTGATTTTTGGATTTTGCAGCACAGATTCTGGTGGAATGAATGGTGGGTGCTATGTTGCACCAATACAGTGGAACCCCCCCACAAGTCACCCCATTTTGCAAACTACACCCCTCAGGGAATTCATCTAGGGGTATAGTGTACATTTCAAACCCCCAGGGGTTTCACCAATTTTGATACAAGTGGGCAGTGAAAATGAAAAATTACATTTTTTTACACAAAAATGCAGTTCTGGCTCAAAATATTTCATTTTCACAAGGAATGAAGGAGACAAAGCACCCCTAAATCTGTGCCCCAATTTCTCCCGAGTACGGCAATGCCTCATGTGTGACCAAAAAGTGGCAGGACTCAGAAGGGAAGGAGTGATATTTGGAGTTTGCAGCACAAATTCTGGTGGAATTTTGGTGGGTGCTATGTCGCATTAGCAAGACCCCCCAAGCACCAATACAGTGGAACCCCCCCACAAGTCACCCCATTTTGAAAACTACACCCCTCAGGGAATTCATCTAGGGGTATAGTGTACATTTAAAACCCCCAGGGGTTTCACCAATTTTGATACAAGTGGGCAGTGAAAAAGAAAAATTACATTTTTTACACAAAAATGCAGTTCTGGCTCAAAATTTTTCATTTTCAGAAGGTATGAAGGAGAAAAAGCACCCCAAAATCTGTGCCCCAATATCTCCCGAGTACGGCAATGCCTCACATGTGACCAAAAAATACCAGTTGGGTGCATGGCAGGACTCAGAAGGGAAGGAGTGATTTTTGGATTTTGCGGCTCAGATTCTGGTGGAATGAATGGTGGGTGCTATGTGGCATTAGCAAGACCCCCGAAGCACGGTGAAATTATGAACCTAATATTCCATAGATGTGTGGTATAATTTAAAACACTCCTTTATACATAGGCCGGGTTTGTCGGGGCAAGTGTCACACTGGAAAATAGTTTGCTTTCTTATTCCCTTTTTATAGCAAACTTTGCACCTTTTTTGTGTCCTGCCCTTTTTTCCAGTGGAGGGGATTTCATCAGGAAAATGCTGCCCTGGTACAATACGGGGGCCAGTACTAGAAGTACTGGGGCCCTCTGCCTGCTGGTTCCCAAATATTAGGCCCTTTATGACTTCCTCTTGAAAGTGCATAAATGTCCCCCTCTGGCTGGTAGAACGGAATAGCACGTAAGCGTTATACAGTGCCATCTGGATGATATACACGGCCACCTTCTTGTACCAGATTTTTGTTTTCCGCAGGGCACTGTACGGCTTCAGTACCTGATCTGAAAGATCCACTCCGCCCATGTACCTATTGTAATCCAGGATACAATTAGGTTTTGAGGTGTGGGTACTGGTACCTCGTACAGGGACGGAGGTGGTACTGTCTCCGTGAATTGTTGTCAGTATAAGGACATCCCTCTTGTCCTTATATTTGACCAACAACATATTTTCGGTGCATATTCCCCTGCTTTCACCCCTTCTCATTACTTGGGCAATGTGCGTTTTTGGGAGGCCTCTTTGGTTCTTGCGCACAGTACCGCAAGCTGCTGTACCTCTTGAACCAAGGGCCTTAAACAGGGGGATGCTAGTGTAAAAGTTATCCACATAGAGGTGATAACCTTTATCCAGGAAGGGGTGCACTAAATCCCAGACAATTTTCCCACTAACACCTACGAGGGAGGGGGGGCATTCTGGCGGTTGAATTCTTGAATCCTTCCCTTCATAAACCCTAAACCTGTGGGTGTACCCTGAGGTGCTTTCACACAGCTTATACATTTTTATGCCATACCTTGCCCTCTTACTGGGAAGGTACTGGCGGAATTTAACCCTTCCTTTAAAATGTATAAGGGACTCGTCGATACAAATAAATTTTTCAGGGATGTACACCTCTTCAAATTTGGCACTGAAATGATCAATGACCGGCCTGACTTTGAATAGCCGGTCAAAGGTGGGATCATCTCTGGGTGGGCACTGTGCATTATCGGTGTAATGTATGAATTTAAGAATTGTCTCAAATCGAGTCCGGGGCATGGCCATACGGTAAAATGGAGTACTGTACAGAACATCTGTACTCCAATATTGCCTAATTTCTGGCTTTTTTACTATGCCCATATGAAACACCAGACCCCAAAACGTCATCATCTCTACTGCATCTACAGGGGTCCACCTAGCAAATGATGACGTGGGGTTTTGAGCAATAAACTGCTGGGCATATAAATTAGTTTGGTCCACCATTAAATTTATAAAATCATCAGAGAAAAATAATTTGAAAAAGTCAATTTCTCTGAGACCTGTGGAATCAAATTGGATTCCTGGCATGGCCAAAAACTCAGGAACCTGGGGCTCAAAATTGTCTGGTGGTGGGGTCCATACTAGATCAATTATTGGGGGGGGAATCTCAGCTGATCTACGGGGGCGTCTTTGAGGGGGTCCCTCATCAGCAGAGGAGGAAGAGGAGCTTAAGGCAAATCCTTCAAATTCCCCGCTTGCATCACTGGCTGTGTCAGAGTCAGAAGCAAGCATGGCATATGCCTCCTCCACTGAATACATTCTCCTGGATGATTGGGAGGACATTTGGGAGGACATTTGGGAGGACATTTGGGATGCCATTTTTATTTTTGTGTTACCGGTAGTGAAATGTTTCAACACGTGTATAGTGTAGGGGGGGGCACAAACTTTATTTCAATCCGGGGGGTATGTAGTGTGTAGTGTGTATGTAGTGCAGAAAAAAAAAAAATACTTTATACCAATAAAAAAAAAAAAAAATGAAGGTGTTAAAAAAAAAAAAATGAAGGGGTTAAAAAAAAAAAGGTCCTGCGCCAAAAATTGAGCACAGATGTTGGTCAGTAACGTCTGTCACTGAACAGCGCTCAAAGGCAACAGGAATTTGATCAAAAAAAAAAAAAAAAATAGATCAACCCTGTGCCGAAAGAGATGATCAGTGATGTACGTCACTGATCAGCGCACAGCGGCCACAGGACACCCACAAAATCACAGTGTGTGTAAAAAAAAAAATTAAAAAAATACCCCACAGCACACACACAAAAAAAAAAGGTGATCAGTGATGCGACACTGATTACCAGTGAGGTGCAGCAGGTGCACAACCTTTGGTGCAACTGACAGGTATATATAAAAAAAAAAAAACCTCTGTACCCCCAAAAAAGTTGCTGATCACCTCAGATATAGTGATCAGCACAAAAGGCGGGGACAGCAGACACAAAATTTAGCACTCTCTATCACTATCTCTCTCTATCTCTCTATCTCTCACTATCTATCACTATCTATCACTCTATGACACTGCAGCAGCAGCACTGACAGGTATATCTATATATTAAAAAAAACCTGCGCCCCCAAAAAGTTGCTGATCAGTTAATTTATACTGATCAGCACAAAAGGAGGGGGCAGCAGTCAGTTATATAAAAAATATATAGCACAATCTGTCACTATCTCTCTCTATCTCTCTCTATCTCTCTCTCTCTATCTCTCTCTATCTCTCTATAACTATCACACTGCAGCAGCACAAAATATAGCACTCTGTCAGTAGGCCTCTCTCTCTATCTCTCTCTCTCTCTCTCTATCTATAACTATATCACACTGCAGCAGCACAAAATATAGCACTCTCTGACACTATCTCTCTCTCTATCTCTCTCTATCTCTCTCTATCTCTCTCTCTCTATCTCTCTCTATCTCTCTATAACTATCACACTGCAGCAGCACAAAATATAGCACTCTGTCAGTAGGCCTCTCTCTCTATCTCTCTCTCTCTCTCTCTATCTATAACTATATCACACTGCAGCAGCACAAAATATAGCACTCTCTGACACTATCTCTCTCTCTATCTCTCTCTATCTCTCTCTATCTCTCTCTCTCTATCTCTCTCTATCTCTCTCTATCTATCTCTCTATCTCTCTATCTATCTAGCTAGTACACTGCAGCAGCACAATTTCACAGGAAGGCACAATTATTGAACAGGATCCAGGAAGCAATCAGCAGCGATCAGGTAAGTATTGCAGCAAGTATTCTGGTCAGTATGGCGGCAGGGGGGTACGGTGACCGCACTGCACGCTTTCCAGACCGGAATGGCGTCTGCAGTGCAGTCACCGTTAGTTTAAATCCCCCTCCTTGGCTGTGATTGGTCCGTCGGACCGACGGACCAATCACGGCCTTTGGGGGCGGGCGGGGTGAGGTGGGGTGACACCAGTGTCACCCTTACACCCCGCGGTGATTGGTGCTGTACTTTACAGCACCAATCACCTCTGATCCCGTGTCACCGGCGAACGTTATTCGCCGGTGACACAGGAAAACGCTGTGAATGGCTGTTCACACTGAACAGCCAATCACAGCGATCGCCGACGGGGGGGCGGCATCGCAGCCCCCCCGGGGCATGCACGGACATGTCTGCTGTCAGGGACAGCAGACATGTTGAAACTGTCACCGCGTCTATAGACGCGGTGACAGTTTAAATCCATGACGTACATTTACGCCATGTGTCGGGAAGTGCTTCCCGACCATGACGTAAATGTACGTCAAATGTCGGGAAGGGGTTAAAAGGCGATTTCTACGATACCCCACTTTTGCGCGTCGGACCGCGACTTTTTCCGGAAACGCTGAAAAACCGCAATTTTCAGGAGAAACGAGACGTACATCCTCCCCCTCTGCCGCCCACCCACCCAACTGACAGCCAGCCAGCAGACAAGCACAGAGAGTTCCGTGGGTCTGTCTGTGATGTCATAAAGGGCCTGCTGATCAATGGCCAGCTCTCTGATTGGCTGCTGTGTTTGATTGACAGATTGAATCTGGCAGCTGATTGGCTGTCTACCCTAAAGTGCATTACACACCCCTGATGGTACCACTGGCTAAGACTCCACCTCAGCTCATTGATTAATTATAAATTTAAAACAAATGATGGATGAAAGCAGGCAGGCCGGCCATTTTTTTCACGCTCATTGGACTTGTTTAATGCAATGCACCTTTGTATATTCACATGCATTCGCTTCATGCTGTAACCACTGTGCATAAAAATTTGGAAACATGGCATACAGTGTATCATTTGCTGTCTAAGTCATGTTTCCCATATTTTCCATTGCAAGATACAAGCCGGTTTGAGTGTTTGGGGCACATTTTAGCTAAAATCATCCTACGGGGCCTAACTGCTTATGCCAAAGCCTGCCTATTTTGAATGGCGTAGTGGTCACTGCAACCTCCAAAAAAATCAGGACTTACTACCCCAATAACCTGCTAACTCACCCCTGAAATACTTACTTATTCACACTATTTTGTTCATTTGACTTGTTTCTAATTTGAAATGCCCATTTTTGTGGGGCCAGAAAGGTGCGTCTTTAAAAGGCGATTTCTACGATACCCCACTTTTGCGCGTCGGACCGCGACTTTTTCCGGAAACGCTGAAAAACCGCAATTTTCAGGAGAAACGAGACGTACATCCTCCCCCTCTGCCGCCCACCCACCCAACTGACAGCCAGCCAGCAGACAAGCACAGAGAGTTCCGTGGGTCTGTCTGTGATGTCATAAAGGGCCTGCTGATCAATGGCCAGCTCTCTGATTGGCTGCTGTGTTTGATTGACAGATTGAATCTGGCAGCTGATTGGCTGTCTACCCTAAAGTGCATTACACACCCCTGATGGTACCATTGGCTAAGACTCCACCTCAGCTCATTGATTAATTATAAATTTAGAACAAATGATGGATGAAAGCAGGCAGGCCGGCCATTTTTTTCACGCTCATTGGACTTGTTTAATGCAATGCACCTGTGTATATTCACATGCATTCACTTCATGCTGTAACCACTGTGCATAAAAATTTGGAAACATGGCATACAGTGTATCATTTGCTGTCTAAGTCATGTTTCCCATATTTTCCATTGCAAGATACAAGCCGGTTTGAGTGTTTGGGGCACATTTTAGCTAAAATCATCCTACGGGGCCTAACTGCTTATGCTAAAGCCTGCCTATTTTGAATGGCGTAGTGGTCACTGCAACCTCCAAAAAAATCAGGACTTACTACCCCAATAACCTGCTAACTCACCCCTGAAATACTTACTTATTCACACTATTTTGTTCATTTGACTTGTTTCTAATTTGAAATGCCCATTTTTGTGGGGCCAGAAAGGTGCGTCTTTAAAAGGCGATTTCTACGATACCCCACTTTTGCGCGTCGGACCGCGACTTTTTCCGGAAACGCCGAAAAACCGCAATTTTCAGGAGAAACGAGACGTACATCCTCCCCCTCTGCCGCCCACCCACCCAACTGACAGCCAGCCAGCAGACAAGCACAGAGAGTTCCGTGGGTCTGTCTGTGATGTCATAAAGGGCCTGCTGATCAATGGCCAGCTCTCTGATTGGCTGCTGTGTTTGATTGACAGATTGAATCTGGCAGCTGATTGGCTGTCTACCCTAAAGTGCATTACACACCCCTGATGGTACCACTGGCTAAGACTCCACCTCAGCTCATTGATTAATTATAAATTTAGAACAAATGATGGATGAAAGCAGGCAGGCCGGCCATTTTTTTCACGCTCATTGGACTTGTTTAATGCAATGCACCTGTGTATATTCACATGCATTCACTTCATGCTGTAACCACTGTGCATAAAAATTAGGAAACATGACATACAGTGTATCATTTGCTGTCTAAGTCATGTTTCCCATATTTTCCATTGCAAGATACAAGCCGGTTTGAGTGTTTGGGGCACGTTTTAGCTAAAATCATCCTACGGGGCCTAAATGCTTATGCTAAAGCCTGCCTATTTTGAATGGCGTAGTGGTCACTGCAACCTCCAAAAAAATCAGGACTTACTACCCCAATAACCTGCTAACTCACCCCTGAAATACTTACTTATTCACACGATTTTGTTCATTTGACTTGTTTCTAATTTGAAATGCCCATTTTTGTGGGGCCAGAAAGGTGCGTCTTTAAAAGGCGATTTCTACGATACCCCACTTTTGCGCGTCGGACCGCGACTTTTTCCGGAAACGCTGAAAAACCGCAATTTTCAGGAGAAACGAGACGTACATCCTCCCCCTCTGCCGCCCACCCACCCAACTGACAGCCAGCCAGCAGACAAGCACAGAGAGTTCCGTGGGTCTGTCTGTGATGTCATAAAGGGCCTGCTGATCAATGGCCAGCTCTCTGATTGGCTGCTGTGTTTGATTGACAGATTGAATCTGGCAGCTGATTGGCTGTCTACCCTAAAGTGCATTACACACCCCTGATTGTACCACTGGCTAAGACTCCACTTCAGCTCATTGATTAATTATAAATTTAGAACAAATGATGGATGAAAGCAGGCAGGCCGGCCATTTTTTTCACGCTCATTGGACTTGTTTAATGCAATGCACCTTTGTATATTCACATGCATACTGTAACCACTGTGCATAAAAATTTGGAAACATGGCATACAGTGTATCATTTGCTGTCTAAGTCATGTTTCCCATATTTTCCATTGCAAGATACAAGCCGGTTTGAGTGTTTGGGGCACATTTTAGCTAAAATCATCCTACGGGGCCTAACTGCTTATGCCAAAGCCTGCCTATTTTGAATGGCGTAGTGGTCAATGCAACCTCCAAAAAAATCAGGACTTACTACCCCAATAACCTGCTAACTCACCCCTGAAATACTTACTTATTCACACTATTTTGTTCATTTGACTTGTTTCTAATTTGAAATGCCCATTTTTGTGGGGCCAGAAAGGTGCATCTTTAAAAGGCGATTTCTACGATACCCCACTTTTGCGCGTCGGACCGCGACTTTTTCCGGAAACGCCGAAAAACCGCAATTTTGAGGAGAAACGAGACGTACATCCTCCCCCTCTGCCGCCCACCCACCCAACTGACAGCCAGCCAGCAGACAAGCACAGAGAGTTCCGTGGGTCTGTCTGTGATGTCATAAAGGGCCTGCTGATCAATGGCCAGCTCTCTGATTGGCTGCTGTGTTTGATTGACAGATTGAATCTGGCAGCTGATTGGCTGTCTACCCTAAAGTGCATTACACACCCCTGATGGTACCACTGGCTAAGACTCCACCTCAGCTCATTGATTAATTATAAATTTAGAACAAATGATGGATGAAAGCAGGCAGGCCGGCCATTTTTTTCACGCTCATTGGACTTGTTTAATGCAATGCACCTGTGTATATTCACATGCATTCACTTCATGCTGTAACCACTGTGCATAAAAATTTGGAAACATGGCATACAGTGTATCATTTGCTGTCTAAGTCATGTTTCCCATATTTTCCATTGCAAGATACAAGCCGGTTTGAGTGTTTGGGGCACATTTTAGCTAAAATCATCCTACGGGGCCTAACTGCTTATGCTAAAGCCTGCCTATTTTGAATGGCGTAGTGGTCACTGCAACCTCCAAAAAAATCAGGACTTACTACCCCAATAACCTGCTAACTCACCCCTGAAATACTTACTTATTCACACTATTTTGTTCATTTGACTTGTTTCTAATTTGAAATGCCCATTTTTGTGGGGCCAGAAAGGTGCGTCTTTAAAAGGCGATTTCTACGATACCCCACTTTTGCGCGTCGGACCGCGACTTTTTCCGGAAACGCTGAAAAACCGCAATTTTCAGGAGAAACGAGACGTACATCCTCCCCCTCTGCCGCCCACCCACCCAACTGACAGCCAGCCAGCAGACAAGCACAGAGAGTTCCGTGGGTCTGTCTGTGATGTCATAAAGGGCCTGCTGATCAATGGCCAGCTCTCTGATTGGCTGCTGTGTTTGATTGACAGATTGAATCTGGCAGCTGATTGGCTGTCTACCCTAAAGTGCATTACACACCCCTGATGGTACCACTGGCTAAGACTCCACCTCAGCTCATTGATTAATTATAAATTTAGAACAAATGATGGATGAAAGCAGGCAGGCCGGCCATTTTTTTCACGCTCATTGGACTTGTTTAATGCAATGCACCTTTGTATATTCACATGCATTCGCTTCATGCTGTAACCACTGTGCATAAAAATTTGGAAACATGGCATACAGTGTATCATTTGCTGTCTAAGTCATGTTTCCCATATTTTCCATTGCAAGATACAAGCCGGTTTGAGTGTTTGGGGCACATTTTAGCTAAAATCATCCTACGGGGCCTAACTGCTTATGCCAAAGCCTGCCTATTTTGAATGGCGTAGTGGTCAATGCAACCTCCAAAAAAATCAGGACTTACTACCCCAATAACCTGCTAACTCACCCCTGAAATACTTACTTATTCACACTATTTTGTTCATTTGACTTGTTTCTAATTTGAAATGCCCATTTTTGTGGGGCCAGAAAGGTGCGTCTTTAAAAGGCGATTTCTACGATACCCCACTTTTGCGCGTCGGACCGCGACTTTTTCCGGAAACGCCGAAAAACCGCAATTTTCAGGAGAAACGAGACGTACATCCTCCCCCTCTGCCGCCCACCCACCCAACTGACAGCCAGCCAGCAGACAAGCACAGAGAGTTCCGTGGGTCTGTCTGTGATGTCATAAAGGGCCTGCTGATTAATGGCCAGCTCTCTGATTGGCTGCTGTGTTTGATTGACAGATTGAATCTGGCAGCTGATTGGCTGTCTACCCTAAAGTGCATTACACACCCCTGATGGTACCACTGGCTAAGACTCCACCTCAGCTCATTGATTAATTATAAATTTAGAACAAATGATGGATGAAAGCAGGCAGGCCGGCCATTTTTTTCACGCTCATTGTACTTGTTTAATGCAATGCACCTTTGTATATTCACATGCATTCGCTTCATGCTGTAACCACTGTGCATAAAAATTTGGAAACATGGCATACAGTGTATCATTTGCTGTCTAAGTCATGTTTCCCATATTTTCCATTGCAAGATACAAGCCGGTTTGAGTGTTTGGGGCACATTTTAGCTAAAATCATCCTACGGGGCCTAACTGCTTATGCCAAAGCCTGCCTATTTTGAATGGCGTAGTGGTCACTGCAACCTCCAAAAAAATCAGGACTTACTACCCCAATAACCTGCTAACTCACCCCTGAAATACTTACTTATTCACACTATTTTGTTCATTTGACTTGTTTCTAATTTGAAATGCCCATTTTTGTGGGGCCAGAAAGGTGCGTCTTTAAAAGGCGATTTCTACGATACCCCACTTTTGCGCGTCGGACCGCGACTTTTTCGGGAAACGCCGAAAAACCGCAATTTTCAGGAGAAACGAGACGTACATCCTCCCCCTCTGCCGCCCACCCACCCAACTGACAGCCAGCCAGCAGACAAGCACAGAGAGTTCCGTGGGTCTGTCTGTGATGTCATAAAGGGCCTGCTGATCAATGGCCAGCTCTCTGATTGGCTGCTGTGTTTGATTGACAGATTGAATCTGGCAGCTGATTGGCTGTCTACCCTAAAGTGCATTACACACCCCTGATGGTACCACTGGCTAAGACTCCACCTCAGCTCATTGATTAATTATAAATTTAGAACAAATGATGGATGAAAGCAGGCAGGCCGGCCATTTTTTTCACGCTCATTGGACTTGTTTAATGCAATGCACCTGTGTATATTCACATGCATTCACTTCATGCTGTAACCACTGTGCATAAAAATTTGGAAACATGGCATACAGTGTATCATTTGCTGTCTAAGTCATGTTTCCCATATTTTCCATTGCAAGATACAAGCCGGTTTGAGTGTTTGTGGCACATTTTAGCTAAAATCATCCTACGGGGCCTAAATGCTTATGCTAAAGCCTGCCTATTTTGAATGGCGTAGTGGTCACTGCAACCTCCAAAAAAATCAGGACTTACTACCCCAATAACCTGCTAACTCACCCCTGAAATACTTACTTATTCACACTATTTTGTTCATTTGACTTGTTTCTAATTTGAAATGCCCATTTTTGTGGGGCCAGAAAGGTGCGTCTTTAAAAGGCGATTTCTACGATACCCCACTTTTGCGCGTCGGACCACGACTTTTTCCGGAAACGCTGAAAAACCGCAATTTTCAGGAGAAACGAGACGTACATCCTCCCCCTCTTCCGCCCACCCAACTGACAGCCAGCCAGCAGACAAGCACAGAGAGTTCCGTGGGTCTGTCTGTGATGTCATAAAGGGCCTGCTGATCAATGGCCAGCTCTCTGATTGGCTGCTGTGTTTGATTGACAGATTGAATCTGGCAGCTGATTGGCTGTCTACCCTAAAGTGCATTACACACCCCTGATGGTACCACTGGCTAAGACTCCACCTCAGCTCATTGATTAATTATAAATTTAGAACAAATGATGGATGAAAGCAGGCAGGCCGGCCATTTTTTTCACGCTCATTGGACTTGTTTAATGCAATGCACCTTTGTATATTCACATGCATTCGCTTCATGCTGTAACCACTGTGCATAAAAATTTGGAAACATGGCATACAGTGTATCATTTGCTGACTAAGTCATGTTTCCCATATTTTCCATTGCAAGATACAAGCCGGTTTGAGTGTTTGGGGCACATTTTAGCTAAAATCATCCTACGGGGCCTAACTGCTTATGCTAAAGCCTGCCTATTTTGAATGGCGTAGTGGTCAATGCAACCTCCAAAAAAATCAGGACTTACTACCCCAATAACCTGCTAACTCACCCCTGAAATACTTACTTATTCACACTATTTTGTTCATTTGACTTGTTTCTAATTTGAAATGCCCATTTTTGTGGGGCCAGAAAGGTGCGTCTTTAAAAGGCGATTTCTACGATACCCCACTTTTGCGCGTCGGACCGCGACTTTTTCCGGAAACGCTGAAAAACCGCAATTTTCAGGAGAAACGAGACGTACATCCTCCCCCTCTGCCGCCCACCCACCCAACTGACAGCCAGCCAGCAGACAAGCACAGAGAGTTCCGTGGGTCTGTCTGTGATGTCATAAAGGGCCTGCTGATCAATGGCCAGCTCTCTGATTGGCTGCTGTGTTTGATTGACAGATTGAATCTGGCAGCTGATTGGCTGTCTACCCTAAAGTGCATTACACACCCCTGATGGTACCACTGGCTAAGACTCCACCTCAGCTCATTGATTAATTATAAATTTAAAACAAATGATGGATGAAAGCAGGCAGGCCGGCCATTTTTTTCACGCTCATTGGACTTGTTTAATGCAATGCACCTTTGTATATTCACATGCATTCGCTTCATGCTGTAACCACTGTGCATAAAAATTTGGAAACATGGCATACAGTGTATCATTTGCTGTCTAAGTCATGTTTCCCATATTTTCCATTGCAAGATACAAGCCGGTTTGAGTGTTTGGGGCACATTTTAGCTAAAATCATCCTACGGGGCCTAACTGCTTATGCCAAAGCCTGCCTATTTTGAATGGCGTAGTGGTCACTGCAACCTCCAAAAAAATCAGGACTTACTACCCCAATAACCTGCTAACTCACCCCTGAAATACTTACTTATTCACACTATTTTGTTCATTTGACTTGTTTCTAATTTGAAATGCCCATTTTTGTGGGGCCAGAAAGGTGCGTCTTTAAAAGGCGATTTCTACGATACCCCACTTTTGCGCGTCGGACCGCGACTTTTTCCGGAAACGCTGAAAAACCGCAATTTTCAGGAGAAACGAGACGTACATCCTCCCCCTCTGCCGCCCACCCACCCAACTGACAGCCAGCCAGCAGACAAGCACAGAGAGTTCCGTGGGTCTGTCTGTGATGTCATAAAGGGCCTGCTGATCAATGGCCAGCTCTCTGATTGGCTGCTGTGTTTGATTGACAGATTGAATCTGGCAGCTGATTGGCTGTCTACCCTAAAGTGCATTACACACCCCTGATGGTACCATTGGCTAAGACTCCACCTCAGCTCATTGATTAATTATAAATTTAGAACAAATGATGGATGAAAGCAGGCAGGCCGGCCATTTTTTTCACGCTCATTGGACTTGTTTAATGCAATGCACCTGTGTATATTCACATGCATTCACTTCATGCTGTAACCACTGTGCATAAAAATTTGGAAACATGGCATACAGTGTATCATTTGCTGTCTAAGTCATGTTTCCCATATTTTCCATTGCAAGATACAAGCCGGTTTGAGTGTTTGGGGCACATTTTAGCTAAAATCATCCTACGGGGCCTAACTGCTTATGCTAAAGCCTGCCTATTTTGAATGGCGTAGTGGTCACTGCAACCTCCAAAAAAATCAGGACTTACTACCCCAATAACCTGCTAACTCACCCCTGAAATACTTACTTATTCACACTATTTTGTTCATTTGACTTGTTTCTAATTTGAAATGCCCATTTTTGTGGGGCCAGAAAGGTGCGTCTTTAAAAGGCGATTTCTACGATACCCCACTTTTGCGCGTCGGACCGCGACTTTTTCCGGAAACGCCGAAAAACCGCAATTTTCAGGAGAAACGAGACGTACATCCTCCCCCTCTGCCGCCCACCCACCCAACTGACAGCCAGCCAGCAGACAAGCACAGAGAGTTCCGTGGGTCTGTCTGTGATGTCATAAAGGGCCTGCTGATCAATGGCCAGCTCTCTGATTGGCTGCTGTGTTTGATTGACAGATTGAATCTGGCAGCTGATTGGCTGTCTACCCTAAAGTGCATTACACACCCCTGATGGTACCACTGGCTAAGACTCCACCTCAGCTCATTGATTAATTATAAATTTAGAACAAATGATGGATGAAAGCAGGCAGGCCGGCCATTTTTTTCACGCTCATTGGACTTGTTTAATGCAATGCACCTGTGTATATTCACATGCATTCACTTCATGCTGTAACCACTGTGCATAAAAATTAGGAAACATGACATACAGTGTATCATTTGCTGTCTAAGTCATGTTTCCCATATTTTCCATTGCAAGATACAAGCCGGTTTGAGTGTTTGGGGCACGTTTTAGCTAAAATCATCCTACGGGGCCTAAATGCTTATGCTAAAGCCTGCCTATTTTGAATGGCGTAGTGGTCACTGCAACCTCCAAAAAAATCAGGACTTACTACCCCAATAACCTGCTAACTCACCCCTGAAATACTTACTTATTCACACGATTTTGTTCATTTGACTTGTTTCTAATTTGAAATGCCCATTTTTGTGGGGCCAGAAAGGTGCGTCTTTAAAAGGCGATTTCTACGATACCCCACTTTTGCGCGTCGGACCGCGACTTTTTCCGGAAACGCTGAAAAACCGCAATTTTCAGGAGAAACGAGACGTACATCCTCCCCCTCTGCCGCCCACCCACCCAACTGACAGCCAGCCAGCAGACAAGCACAGAGAGTTCCGTGGGTCTGTCTGTGATGTCATAAAGGGCCTGCTGATCAATGGCCAGCTCTCTGATTGGCTGCTGTGTTTGATTGACAGATTGAATCTGGCAGCTGATTGGCTGTCTACCCTAAAGTGCATTACACACCCCTGATTGTACCACTGGCTAAGACTCCACTTCAGCTCATTAATTAATTATAAATTTAGAACAAATGATGGATGAAAGCAGGCAGGCCGGCCATTTTTTTCACGCTCATTGGACTTGTTTAATGCAATGCACCTTTGTATATTCACATGCATGCTGTAACCACTGTGCATAAAAATTTGGAAACATGGCATACAGTGTATCATTTGCTGTCTAAGTCATGTTTCCCATATTTTCCATTGCAAGATACAAGCCGGTTTGAGTGTTTGGGGCACATTTTAGCTAAAATCATCCTACGGGGCCTAACTGCTTATGCCAAAGCCTGCCTATTTTGAATGGCGTAGTGGTCAATGCAACCTCCAAAAAAATCAGGACTTACTACCCCAATAACCTGCTAACTCACCCCTGAAATACTTACTTATTCACACTATTTTGTTCATTTGACTTGTTTCTAATTTGAAATGCCCATTTTTGTGGGGCCAGAAAGGTGCATCTTTAAAAGGCGATTTCTACGATACCCCACTTTTGCGCGTCGGACCGCGACTTTTTCCGGAAACGCCGAAAAACCGCAATTTTGAGGAGAAACGAGACGTACATCCTCCCCCTCTGCCGCCCACCCACCCAACTGACAGCCAGCCAGCAGACAAGCACAGAGAGTTCCGTGGGTCTGTCTGTGATGTCATAAAGGGCCTGCTGATCAATGGCCAGCTCTCTGATTGGCTGCTGTGTTTGATTGACAGATTGAATCTGGCAGCTGATTGGCTGTCTACCCTAAAGTGCATTACACACCCCTGATGGTACCACTGGCTAAGACTCCACCTCAGCTCATTGATTAATTATAAATTTAGAACAAATGATGGATGAAAGCAGGCAGGCCGGCCATTTTTTTCACGCTCATTGGACTTGTTTAATGCAATGCACCTGTGTATATTCACATGCATTCACTTCATGCTGTAACCACTGTGCATAAAAATTTGGAAACATGGCATACAGTGTATCATTTGCTGTCTAAGTCATGTTTCCCATATTTTCCATTGCAAGATACAAGCCGGTTTGAGTGTTTGGGGCACATTTTAGCTAAAATCATCCTACGGGGCCTAACTGCTTATGCTAAAGCCTGCCTATTTTGAATGGCGTAGTGGTCACTGCAACCTCCAAAAAAATCAGGACTTACTACCCCAATAACCTGCTAACTCACCCCTGAAATACTTACTTATTCACACTATTTTGTTCATTTGACTTGTTTCTAATTTGAAATGCCCATTTTTGTGGGGCCAGAAAGGTGCGTCTTTAAAAGGCGATTTCTACGATACCCCACTTTTGCGCGTCGGACCGCGACTTTTTCCGGAAACGCTGAAAAACCGCAATTTTCAGGAGAAACGAGACGTACATCCTCCCCCTCTGCCGCCCACCCACCCAACTGACAGCCAGCCAGCAGACAAGCACAGAGAGTTCCGTGGGTCTGTCTGTGATGTCATAAAGGGCCTGCTGATCAATGGCCAGCTCTCTGATTGGCTGCTGTGTTTGATTGACAGATTGAATCTGGCAGCTGATTGGCTGTCTACCCTAAAGTGCATTACACACCCCTGATGGTACCACTGGCTAAGACTCCACCTCAGCTCATTGATTAATTATAAATTTAGAACAAATGATGGATGAAAGCAGGCAGGCCGGCCATTTTTTTCACGCTCATTGGACTTGTTTAATGCAATGCACCTTTGTATATTCACATGCATTCGCTTCATGCTGTAACCACTGTGCATAAAAATTTGGAAACATGGCATACAGTGTATCATTTGCTGTCTAAGTCATGTTTCCCATATTTTCCATTGCAAGATACAAGCCGGTTTGAGTGTTTGGGGCACATTTTAGCTAAAATCATCCTACGGGGCCTAACTGCTTATGCCAAAGCCTGCCTATTTTGAATGGCGTAGTGGTCACTGCAACCTCCAAAAAAATCAGGACTTACTACCCCAATAACCTGCTAACTCACCCCTGAAATACTTACTTATTCACACTATTTTGTTAATTTGACTTGTTTCTAATTTGAAATGCCCATTTTTGTGGGGCCAGAAAGGTGCGTCTTTAAAAGGCGATTTCTACGATACCCCACTTTTGCGCGTCGGACCGCGACTTTTTCCGGAAACGCAGAAAAAACACAATTTTCAGGAGAAACGAGACGTACATCCTCCCCCTCTGCCGCCCACCCACCCAACTGACAGCCAGCCAGCAGACAAGCACAGAGAGTTCCGTGGGTCTGTCTGTGATGTCATAAAGGGCCTGCTGATCAATGGCCAGCTCTCTGATTGGCTGCTGTGTTTGATTGACAGATTGAATCTGGCAGCTGATTGGCTGTCTACCCTAAAGTGCATTACACACCCCTGATGGTACCACTGGCTAAGACTCCACCTCAGCTCATTGATTAATTATAAATTTAGAACAAATGATGGATGAAAGCAGGCAGGCCGGCCATTTTTTTCACGCTCATTGGACTTGTTTAATGCAATGCACCTGTGTATATTCACATGCATTCACTTCATGCTGTAACCACTGTGCATAAAAATTTGGAAACATGGCATACAGTGTATCATTTGCTGTCTAAGTCATGTTTCCCATATTTTCCATTGCAAGATACAAGCCGGTTTGAGTGTTTGGGGCACATTTTAGCTAAAATCATCCTACGGGGCCTAACTGCTTATGCCAAAGCCTGCCTATTTTGAATGGCGTAGTGATCAATGCAACCTCCAAAAAAATCAGGACTTACTACCCCAATAACCTGCTAACTCACCCCTGAAATACTTACTTATTCACACTATTTTGTTCATTTGACTTGTTTCTAATTTGAAATGCCCATTTTTGTGGGGCCAGAAAGGTGCGTCTTTAAAAGGCGATTTCTACGATACCCCACTTTTGCGCGTCGGACCGCGACTTTTTCCGGAAACGCCGAAAAACCGCAATTTTCAGGAGAAACGAGACGTACATCCTCCCCCTCTGCCGCCCACCCACCCAACTGACAGCCAGCCAGCAGACAAGCACAGAGAGTTCCGTGGGTCTGTCTGTGATGTCATAAAGGGCCTGCTGATTAATGGCCAGCTCTCTGATTGGCTGCTGTGTTTGATTGACAGATTGAATCTGGCAGCTGATTGGCTGTCTACCCTAAAGTGCATTACACACCCCTGATGGTACCACTGGCTAAGACTCCACCTCAGCTCATTGATTAATTATAAATTTAGAACAAATGATGGATGAAAGCAGGCAGGCCGGCCATTTTTTTCACGCTCATTGTACTTGTTTAATGCAATGCACCTTTGTATATTCACATGCATTCGCTTCATGCTGTAACCACTGTGCATAAAAATTTGGAAACATGGCATACAGTGTATCATTTGCTGTCTAAGTCATGTTTCCCATATTTTCCATTGCAAGATACAAGCCGGTTTGAGTGTTTGGGGCACATTTTAGCTAAAATCATCCTACGGGGCCTAACTGCTTATGCCAAAGCCTGCCTATTTTGAATGGCGTAGTGGTCACTGCAACCTCCAAAAAAATCAGGACTTACTACCCCAATAACCTGCTAACTCACCCCTGAAATACTTACTTATTCACACTATTTTGTTCATTTGACTTGTTTCTAATTTGAAATGCCCATTTTTGTGGGGCCAGAAAGGTGCGTCTTTAAAAGGCGATTTCTACGATACCCGACTTTTGCGCGTCGGACCGCGACTTTTTCGGGAAACGCCGAAAAACCGCAATTTTCAGGAGAAACGAGACGTACATCCTCCCCCTCTGCCGCCCACCCACCCAACTGACAGCCAGCCAGCAGACAAGCACAGAGAGTTCCGTGGGTCTGTCTGTGATGTCATAAAGGGCCTGCTGATCAATGGCCAGCTCTCTGATTGGCTGCTGTGTTTGATTGACAGATTGAATCTGGCAGCTGATTGGCTGTCTACCCTAAAGTGCATTACACACCCCTGATGGTACCACTGGCTAAGACTCCACCTCAGCTCATTGATTAATTATAAATTTAGAACAAATGATGGATGAAAGCAGGCAGGCCGGCCATTTTTTTCACGCTCATTGGACTTGTTTAATGCAATGCACCTGTGTATATTCACATGCATTCACTTCATGCTGTAACCACTGTGCATAAAAATTTGGAAACATGGCATACAGTGTATCATTTGCTGTCTAAGTCATGTTTCCCATATTTTCCATTGCAAGATACAAGCCGGTTTGAGTGTTTGGGGCACATTTTAGCTAAAATCATCCTACGGGGCCTAAATGCTTATGCTAAAGCCTGCCTATTTTGAATGGCGTAGTGGTCACTGCAACCTCCAAAAAAATCAGGACTTACTACCCCAATAACCTGCTAACTCACCCCTGAAATACTTACTTATTCACACTATTTTGTTCATTTGACTTGTTTCTAATTTGAAATGCCCATTTTTGTGGGGCCAGAAAGGTGCGTCTTTAAAAGGCGATTTCTACGATACCCCACTTTTGCGCGTCGGACCACGACTTTTTCCGGAAACGCTGAAAAACCGCAATTTTCAGGAGAAACGAGACGTACATCCTCCCCCTCTTCCGCCCACCCAACTGACAGCCAGCCAGCAGACAAGCACAGAGAGTTCCGTGGGTCTGTCTGTGATGTCATAAAGGGCCTGCTGATCAATGGCCAGCTCTCTGATTGGCTGCTGTGTTTGATTGACAGATTGAATCTGGCAGCTGATTGGCTGTCTACCCTAAAGTGCATTACACACCCCTGATGGTACCACTGGCTAAGACTCCACCTCAGCTCATTGATTAATTATAAATTTAGAACAAATGATGGATGAAAGCAGGCAGGCCGGCCATTTTTTTCACGCTCATTGGACTTGTTTAATGCAATGCACCTTTGTATATTCACATGCATTCGCTTCATGCTGTAACCACTGTGCATAAAAATTTGGAAACATGGCATACAGTGTATCATTTGCTGTCTAAGTCATGTTTCCCATATTTTCCATTGCAAGATACAAGCCGGTTTGAGTGTTTGGGGCACATTTTAGCTAAAATCATCCTACGGGGCCTAACTGCTTATGCCAAAGCCTGCCTATTTTGAATGGCGTAGTGGTCAATGCAACCTCCAAAAAAATCAGGACTTACTACCCCAATAACCTGCTAACTCACCCCTGAAATACTTACTTATTCACACTATTTTGTTCATTTGACTTGTTTCTAATTAGAAATGCCCATTTTTGTGGGGCCAGAAAGGTGCGTCTTTAAAAGGCGATTTCTACGATACCCCACTTTTGCGCGTCGGACCGCGACTTTTTCCGGAAACGCCGAAAAACCGCAATTTTCAGGAGAAACGAGACGTACATCCTCCCCCTCTGCCGCCCACCCACCCAACTGACAGCCAGCCAGCAGACAAGCACAGAGAGTTCCGTGGGTCTGTCTGTGATGTCATAAAGGGCCTGCTGATCAATGGCCAGCTCTCTGATTGGCTGCTGTGTTTGATTGACAGATTGAATCTGGCAGCTGATTGGCTGTCTACCCTAAAGTGCATTACACACCCCTGATGGTACCACTGGCTAAGACTCCACCTCAGCTCATTGATTAATTATAAATTTAGAACAAATGATGGATGAAAGCAGGCAGGCCGGCCATTTTTTTCACGCTCATTGGACTTGTTTAATGCAATGCACCTGTGTATATTCACATGCATTCACTTCATGCTGTAACCACTGTGCATAAAAATTTGGAAACATGGCATACAGTGTATCATTTGCTGTCTAAGTCATGTTTCCCATATTTTCCATTGCAAGATACAAGCCGGTTTGAGTGTTTGGGGCACATTTTAGCTAAAATCATCCTACGGGGCCTAAATGCTTATGCTAAAGCCTGCCTATTTTGAATGGCGTAGTGGTCACTGCAACCTCCAAAAAAATCAGGACTTACTACCCCAATAACCTGCTAACTCACCCCTGAAATACTTACTTATTCACACTATTTTGTTCATTTGACTTGTTTCTAATTTGAAATGCCCATTTTTGTGGGGCCAGAAAGGTGCGTCTTTAAAAGGCGATTTCTACGATACCCCACTTTTGCGCGTCGGACCACGACTTTTTCCGGAAACGCTGAAAAACCGCAATTTTCAGGAGAAACGAGACGTACATCCTCCCCCTCTTCCGCCCACCCAACTGACAGCCAGCCAGCAGACAAGCACAGAGAGTTCCGTGGGTCTGTCTGTGATGTCATAAAGGGCCTGCTGATCAATGGCCAGCTCTCTGATTGGCTGCTGTGTTTGATTGACAGATTGAATCTGGCAGCTGATTGGCTGTCTACCCTAAAGTGCATTACACACCCCTGATGGTACCACTGGCTAAGACTCCACCTCAGCTCATTGATTAATTATAAATTTAGAACAAATGATGGATGAAAGCAGGCAGGCCGGCCATTTTTTTCACGCTCATTGGACTTGTTTAATGCAATGCACCTTTGTATATTCACATGCATTCGCTTCATGCTGTAACCACTGTGCATAAAAATTTGGAAACATGGCATACAGTGTATCATTTGCTGTCTAAGTCATGTTTCCCATATTTTCCATTGCAAGATACAAGCCGGTTTGAGTGTTTGGGGCACATTTTAGCTAAAATCATCCTACGGGGCCTAACTGCTTATGCCAAAGCCTGCCTATTTTGAATGGCGTAGTGGTCAATGCAACCTCCAAAAAAATCAGGACTTACTACCCCAATAACCTGCTAACTCACCCCTGAAATACTTACTTATTCACACTATTTTGTTCATTTGACTTGTTTCTAATTAGAAATGCCCATTTTTGTGGGGCCAGAAAGGTGCGTCTTTAAAAGGCGATTTCTACGATACCCCACTTTTGCGCGTCGGACCGCGACTTTTTCCGGAAACGCCGAAAAACCGCAATTTTCAGGAGAAACGAGACGTACATCCTCCCCCTCTGCCGCCCACCCACCCAACTGACAGCCAGCCAGCAGACAAGCACAGAGAGTTCCGTGGGTCTGTCTGTGATGTCATAAAGGGCCTGCTGATCAATGGCCAGCTCTCTGATTGGCTGCTGTGTTTGATTGACAGATTGAATCTGGCAGCTGATTGGCTGTCTACCCTAAAGTGCATTACACACCCCTGATGGTACCACTGGCTAAGACTCCACCTCAGCTCATTAATTAATTATAAATTTAGAATAAATGATGGATGAAAGCAGGCAGGCCGGCCATTTTTTTCACGCTCATTGGACTTGTTTAATGCAATGCACCTGTGTATATTCACATGCATTCACTTCATGCTGTAACCACTGTGCATAAAAATTTGGAAACATGGCATACAGTGTATCATTTGCTGTCTAAGTCATGTTTCCCATATTTTCCATTGCAAGATACAAGCCGGTTTGAGTGTTTGGGGCACATTTTAGCTAAAATCATCCTACAGGGCCTAACTGCTTATGCTAAAGCCTGCCTATTTTGAATGGCGTAGTGGTCACTGCAACCTCCAAAAAAATCAGGACTTACTACCCCAATAACCTGCTAACTCACCCCTGAAATACTTACTTATTCACACTATTTTGTTCATTTGACTTGTTTCTAATTTGAAATGCCCATTTTTGTGGGGCCAGAAAGGTGCGTCTTTAAAAGGCGATTTCTACGATACCCCACTTTTGCGCGTCGGACCGCGACTTTTTCCGGAAACGCCAAAAAATCGCAATTTTCAGGAGAAACAAGACGTACATCCTCCCCCTCTGCCGCCCACCCACACAACTGACAGCCAGCCAGCCAGCCAGCAGACAAGCACAGAGAGTTCCGTGGGTCTGTCTGTGATGTCATAAAGGGCCTGCTGATCAATGGCCAGCTCTCTGATTGGCTGCTGTGTTTGATTGACAGATTGAATCTGGCAGCTGATTGGCTGTCTACCCTAAAGTGCATTACACACCCCTGATGGTACCACTGGCTAAGACTCCACCTCAGCTCATTGATTAATTATAAATTTAGAACAAATGATGGATGAAAGCAGGCAGGCCGGCCATTTTTTTCACGCTCATTGGACTTGTTTAATGCAATGCACCTGTGTATAGTCAAATGCATTCACTTCATGCTGTAACCACTGTGCATAAAAATTTGGAAACATGGCATACAGTGTATCATTTGCTGTCTAAGTCATGTTTCCCATATTTTCCATTGCAAGATACAAGCCGGTTTGAGTGTTTGGGGCACATTTTAGCTAAAATCATCCTACGGGGCCTAACTGCTTATGCTAAAGCCTGCCTATTTTGAATGGCGTAGTGGTCACTGCAACCTCCAAAAAAATCAGGACTTACTACCCCAATAACCTGCTAACTCACCCCTGAAATACTTACTTATTCACAATATTTTGTTCATTTGACTTGTTTCTAATTTGAAATGCCCATTTTTGTGGGGCCAGAAAGGTGCGTCTTTAAAAGGCGATTTCTACGATACCCCACTTTTGCGTGTCGGAGCGCGACTTTTTCCGGAAACGCAGAAAAACCGCAATTTTCAGGAGAAACGAGACGTACATCCTCCCCCTCTGCCGCCCACCCACCCAACTGACAGCCAGCCAGCAGACAAGCACAGAGAGTTCCGTGGGTCTGTCTGTGATGTCATAAAGGGCCTGCTGATCAATGGCCAGCTCTCTGATTGGCTGCTGTGTTTGATTGACAGATTGAATCTGGCAGCTGATTGGCTGTCTACCCTAAAGTGCATTACACACCCCTGATGGTACCACTGGCTAAGACTCCACCTCAGCTCATTGATTAATTATAAATTTAGAACAAATGATGGATGAAAGCAGGCAGGCCGGCCATTTTTTTCACGCTCATTGGACTTGTTTAATGCAATGCACCTTTGTATATTCACATGCATTCGCTTCATGCTGTAACCACTGTGCATAAAAATTTGGAAACATGGCATACAGTGTATCATTTGCTGTCTAAGTCATGTTTCCCATATTTTCCATTGCAAGATACAAGCCGGTTTGAGTGTTTGGGGCACATTTTAGCTAAAATCATCCTACGGGGCCTAACTGCTTATGCCAAAGCCTGCCTATTTTGAATGGCGTAGTGGTCACTGCAACCTCCAAAAAAATCAGGACTTACTACCCCAATAACCTGCTAACTCACCCCTGAAATACTTACTTATTCACACTATTTTGTTCATTTGACTTGTTTCTAATTTGAAATGCCCATTTTTGTGGGGCCAGAAAGGTGCGTCTTTAAAAGGCGATTTCTACGATACCCCACTTTTGCGCGTCGGACCGCGACTTTTTCCGGAAACGCCGAAAAACCGCAATTTTCAGGAGAAACGAGACGTACATCCACCCCCTCTGCCGCCCACCCACCCAACTGACAGCCAGCCAGCAGACAAGCACAGAGAGTTCCGTGGGTCTGTCTGTGATGTCATAAAGGGCCTGCTGATCAATGGCCAGCTCTCTGATTGGCTGCTGTGTTTGATTGACAGATTGAATCTGGCAGCTGATTGGCTGTCTACCCTAAAGTGCATTACACACCCCTGATGGTACCACTGGCTAAGACTCCACCTCAGCTCATTGATTAATTATAAATTTAGAACAAATGATGGATGAAAGCAGGCAGGCCGGCCATTTTTTTCACGCTCATTGGACTTGTTTAATGCAATGCACCTGTGTATATTCACATGCATTCACTTCATGCTGTAACCACTGTGCATAAAAATTTGGAAACATGGCATACAGTGTATCATTTGCTGTCAAAGTCATGTTTCCCATATTTTCCATTGCAAGATACAAGCCGGTTTGAGTGTTTGGGGCACATTTTAGCTAAAATCATCCTACGGGGCCTAACTGCTTATGCTAAAGCCTGCCTATTTTGAATGGCGTAGTGGTCACTGCAACCTCCAAAAAAATCAGGACTTACTACCCCAATAACCTGCTAACTCACCCCTGAAATACTTACTTATTCACACTATTTTGTTCATTTGACTTGTTTCTAATTTGAAATGCCCATTTTTGTGGGGCCAGAAAGGTGCGTCTTTAAAAGGCGATTTCTACGATACCCCACTTTTGCGCGTCGGACCGCGACTTTTTCCGGAAACGCCGAAAAACCGCAATTTTCAGGAGAAACGAGACGTACATCCTCCCCCTCTGCCGCCCACCCACCCAACTGACAGCCAGCCAGCAGACAAGCACAGAGAGTTCCGTGGGTCTGTCTGTGATGTCATAAAGGGCCTGCTGATCAATGGCCAGCTCTCTGATTGGCTGCTGTGTTTGATTGACAGATTGAATCTGGCAGCTGATTGGCTGTCTACCCTAAAGTGCATTACACACCCCTGATGGTACCACTGGCTAAGACTCCACCTCAGCTCATTGATTAATTATAAATTTAGAACAAATGATGGATGAAAGCAGGCAGGCCGGCCATTTTTTTCACGCTCATTGGACTTGTTTAATGCAATGCACCTTTGTATATTCACATGCATTCGCTTCATGCTGTAACCACTGTGCATAAAAATTTGGAAACATGGCATACAGTGTATCATTTGCTGTCTAAGTCATGTTTCCCATATTTTCCATTGCAAGATACAAGCCGGTTTGAGTGTTTGGGGCACATTTTAGCTAAAATCATCCTACGGGGCCTAACTGCTTATGCCAAAGCCTGCCTATTTTGAATGGCGTAGTGGTCAATGCAACCTCCAAAAAAATCAGGACTTACTACCCCAATAACCTGCTAACTCACCCCTGAAATACTTACTTATTCACACTATTTTGTTCATTTGACTTGTTTCTAATTTGAAATGCCCATTTTTGTGGGGCCAGAAAGGTGCGTCTTTAAAAGGCGATTTCTACGATACCCCACTTTTGCGCGTCGGACCGCGACTTTTTCCGGAAACGCCGAAAAACCGCAATTTTCAGGAGAAACGAGACGTACATCCTCCCCCTCTGCCGCCCACCCACCCAACTGACAGCCAGCCAGCAGACAAGCACAGAGAGTTCCGTGGGTCTGTCTGTGATGTCATAAAGGGCCTGCTGATCAATGGCCAGCTCTCTGATTGGCTGCTGTGTTTGATTGACAGATTGAATCTGGCAGCTGATTGGCTGTCTACCCTAAAGTGCATTACACACCCCTGATGGTACCACTGGCTAAGACTCCACCTCAGCTCATTGATTAATTATAAATTTAGAACAAATGATGGATGAAAGCAGGCAGGCCAGCCATTTTTTTCACGCTCATTGGACTTGTTTAATGCAATGCACCTTTGTATATTCACATGCATTCGCTTCATGCTGTAACCACTGTGCATAAAAATTTGGAAACATGGCATACAGTGTATCATTTGCTGTCTAAGTCATGTTTCCCATATTTTCCATTGCAAGATACAAGCCGGTTTGAGTGTTTGGGGCACATTTTAGCTAAAATCATCCTACGGGACCTAACTGCTTATGCCAAAGCCTGCCTATTTTGAATGTCGTAGTGGTCACTGCAACCTCCAAAAAAATCAGGACTTACTACCCCAATAACCTGCTAACTCACCCCTGAAATACTTACTTATTCACACTATTTTGTTCATTTGACTTGTTTCTAATTTGAAATGCCCATTTTTGTGGGGCCAAAAAGGTGCGTCTTTAAAAGGCGATTTCTACGATACCCCACTTTTGCGCGTCGGACCGCGACTTTTTCCGGAAACGCCGAAAAACCGCAATTTTCAGGAGAAACTAGACGTACATCCTCCCCCTCTGCCGCCCACCCACCCAACTGACAGCCAGCCAGCAGACAAGCACAGAGAGTTCCGTGGGTCTGTCTGTGATGTCATAAAGGGCCTGCTGATCAATGGCCAGCTCTCTGATTGGCTGCTGTGTTTGATTGACAGATTTGGCTGTCTACCCTAAAGTGCATTACACACCCCTGATGGTACCACTGGCTAAGACTCCACCTCAGCTCATTGATTAATTATAGATTTAGAACAAATGATGGATGAAAGCAGGCAGGCCGGACATTTTTTTCACGCTCATTGGACTTGTTTAAGGCAATGCACCTTTGTATATTCACATGCATTCGCTTCATGCTGTAACCACTGTGCATAGAAATTTGGAAACATGGCATACAGTGTATCATTTGCTGTCTAAGTCATGTTTCCCATATTTTCCATTGCAAGATACAAGCCGGTTTGAGTGTTTGGGGCACATTTTAGCTAAAATCATCCTACGGGGCCTAACTGCTTATGCCAAAGCCTGCCTATTTTGAATGGCGTAGTGGTCAATGCAACCTCCAAAAAAATCAGGACTTACTACCCCAATAACCTGCTAACTCACCCCTGAAATACTTACTTATTCACACTATTTTGTTCATTTGACTTGTTTCTAATTTGAAATGCCCATTTTTGTGGGGCCAAAAAGGTGCGTCTTTAAAAGGCGATTTCTACGATACCCCACTTTTGCGCGTCGGACCGCGACTTTTTCCGGAAACGCCGAAAAACCGCAATTTTCAGGAGAAACTAGACGTACATCCTCCCCCTCTGCCGCCCACCCACCCAACTGACAGCCAGCCAGCAGACAAGCACAGAGAGTTCCGTGGGTCTGTCTGTGATGTCATAAAGGGCCTGCTGATCAATGGCCAGCTCTCTGATTGGCTGCTGTGTTTGATTGACAGATTGAATCTGGCAGCTGATTGGCTGTCTACCCTAAAGTGCATTACACACCCCTGATGGTACCACTGGCTAAGACTCCACCTCAGCTCATTGATTAATTATAAATTTAGAACAAATGATGGATGAAAGCAGGCAGGCCGGCCATTTTTTTCACGCTCATTGGACTTGTTTAATGCAATGCACCTTTGTATATTCACATGCATTCGCTTCATGCTGTAACCACTGTGCATAAAAATTTGGAAACATGGCATACAGTGTATCATTTGCTGTCTAAGTCATGTTTCCCATATTTTCCATTGCAAGATACAAGCCGGTTTGAGTGTTTGGGGCACATTTTAGCTAAAATCATCCTACGGGGCCTAACTGCTTATGCTAAAGCCTGCCTATTTTGAATGGCGTAGTGGTCACTGCAACCTCCAAAAAAATCAGGACTTACTACCCCAATAACCTGCTAACTTACCCCTGAAATACTTACTTATTCACACTATTTTGTTCATTTGACTTGTTTCTAATTTGAAATGCCCATTTTTGTGGGGCCAGAAAGGTGCGTCTTTAAAAGGCGATTTCTACGATACCCCACTTTTGCGCGTCGGACCGCGACTTTTTCCGGAAACGCCGAAAAACCGCAATTTTCAGGAGAAACGAGACGTACATCCACCCCCTCTGCCGCCCACCCACCCAACTGACAGCCAGCCAGCAGACAAGCACAGAGAGTTCCGTGGGTCTGTCTGTGATGTCATAAAGGGCCTGCTGATCAATGGCCAGCTCTCTGATTGGCTGCTGTGTTTGATTGACAGATTGAATCTGGCAGCTGATTGGCTGTCTACCCTAAAGTGCATTACACACCCCTGATGGTACCACTGGCTAAGACTCCACCTCAGCTCATTGATTAATTATAAATTTAGAACAAATGATGGATGAAAGCAGGCAGGCCGGCCATTTTTTTCACGCTCATTGGACTTGTTTAATGCAATGCACCTGTGTATATTCACATGCATTCACTTCATGCTGTAACCACTGTGCATAAAAATTTGGAAACATGGCATACAGTGTATCATTTGCTGTCTAAGTCATGTTTCCCATATTTTCCATTGCAAGATACAAGCCGGTTTGAGTGTTTGGGGCACATTTTAGCTAAAATCATCCTACGGGGCCTAAATGCTTATGCTAAAGCCTGCCTATTTTGAATGGCGTAGTGGTCACTGCAACCTCCAAAAAAATCAGGACTTACTACCCCAATAACCTGCTAACTCACCCCTGAAATACTTACTTATTCACACTATTTTGTTCATTTGACTTGTTTCTAATTTGAAATGCCCATTTTTGTGGGGCCAGAAAGGTGCGTCTTTAAAAGGCGATTTCTACGATACCCCACTTTTGCGCGTCGGACCGCGACTTTTTCCGGAAACGCTGAAAAACCGCAATTTTCAGGAGAAACGAGACGTACATCCTCCCCCTCTGCCGCCCACCCACCCAACTGACAGCCAGCCAGCAGACAAGCACAGAGAGTTCCGTGGGTCTGTCTGTGATGTCATAAAGGGCCTGCTGATCAATGGCCAGCTCTCTGATTGGCTGCTGTGTTTGATTGACAGATTGAATCTGGCAGCTGATTGGCTGTCTACCCTAAAGTGCATTACACACCCCTGATGGTACCACTGGCTAAGACTCCACCTCAGCTCATTGATTAATTATAAATTTAGAACAAATGATGGATGAAAGCAGGCAGGCCGGCCATTTTTTTTTCGCTCATTGGACTTGTTTAATGCAATGCACCTTTGTATATTCACATGCATTCGCTTCATGCTGTAACCACTGTGCATAAAAATTTGGAAACATGGCATACAGTGTATCATTTGCTGTCTAAGTCATGTTTCCCATATTTTCCATTGCAAGATACAAGCCGGTTTGAGTGTTTGGGGCACATTTTAGCTAAAATCATCCTACGGGGCCTAACTGCTTATGCCAAAGCCTGCCTATTTTGAATGGCGTAGTGGTCAATGCAACCTCCAAAAAAATCAGGACTTACTACCCCAATAACCTGCTAACTCACCCCTGAAATACTTACTTATTCACACTATTTTGTTCATTTGACTTGTTTCTAATTTGAAATGCCCATTTTTGTGGGGCCAGAAAGGTGCGTCTTTAAAAGGCGATTTCTACGATACCCCACTTTTGCGCGTCGGACCGCGACTTTTTCCGGAAACGCCGAAAAACCGCAATTTTCAGGAGAAACGAGACGTACATCCTCCCCCTCTGCCGCCCACCCACCCAACTGACAGCCAGCCAGCAGACAAGCACAGAGAGTTCCGTGGGTCTGTCTGTGATGTCATAAAGGGCCTGCTGATCAATGGCCAGCTCTCTGATTGGCTGCTGTGTTTGATTGACAGATTGAATCTGGCAGCTGATTGGCTGTCTACCCTAAAGTGCATTACACACCCCTGATGGTACCACTGGCTAAGACTCCACCTCAGCTCATTGATTAATTATAAATTTAGAACAAATGATGGATGAAAGCAGGCAGGCCAGCCATTTTTTTCACGCTCATTGGACTTGTTTAATGCAATGCACCTTTGTATATTCACATGCATTCGCTTCATGCTGTAACCACTGTGCATAAAAATTTGGAAACATGGCATACAGTGTATCATTTGCTGTCTAAGTCATGTTTCCCATATTTTCCATTGCAAGATACAAGCCGGTTTGAGTGTTTGGGGCACATTTTAGCTAAAATCATCCTACGGGGCCTAACTGCTTATGCTAAAGCCTGCCTATTTTGAATGGCGTAGTGGTCACTGCAACCTCCAAAAAAATCAGGACTTACTACCCCAATAACCTGCTAACTCACCCCTGAAATACTTACTTATTCACACTATTTTGTTCATTTGACTTGTTTCTAATTTGAAATGCCCATTTTTGTGGGGCCAGAAAGGTGCGTCTTTAAAAGGCGATTTCTACGATACCCCACTTTTGCGCGTCGGACCGCGACTTTTTCCGGAAACGCTGAAAAACCGCAATTTTCAGGAGAAACGAGACGTACATCCTCCCCCTCTGCCGCCCACCCACCCAACTGACAGCCAGCCAGCAGACAAGCACAGAGAGTTCCGTGGGTCTGTCTGTGATGTCATAAAGGGCCTGCTGATCAATGGCCAGCTCTCTGATTGGCTGCTGTGTTTGATTGACAGATTGAATCTGGCAGCTGATTGGCTGTCTACCCTAAAGTGCATTACACACCCCTGATGGTACCACTGGCTAAGACTCCACCTCAGCTCATTGATTAATTATAAATTTAGAACAAATGATGGATGAAAGCAGGCAGGCCGGCCATTTTTTTCACGCTCATTGGACTTGTTTAATGCAATGCACCTTTGTATATTCACATGCATTCGCTTCATGCTGTAACCACTGTGCATAAAAATTTGGAAACATGGCATACAGTGTATCATTTGCTGTCTAAGTCATGTTTCCCATATTTTCCATTGCAAGATACAAGCCGGTTTGAGTGTTTGGGGCACATTTTAGCTAAAATCATCCTACGGGGCCTAACTGCTTATGCCAAAGCCTGCCTATTTTGAATGGCGTAGTGGTCAATGCAACCTCCAAAAAAATCAGGACTTACTACCCCAATAACCTGCTAACTCACCCCTGAAATACTTACTTATTCACACTATTTTGTTCATTTGACTTGTTTCTAATTTGAAATGCCCATTTTTGTGGGGCCAGAAAGGTGCGTCTTTAAAAGGCGATTTCTACGATACCCCACTTTTGCGCGTCGGACCGCGACTTTTTCCGGAAACGCCGAAAAACCGCAATTTTCAGGAGAAACGAGACGTACATCCTCCCCCTCTGCCGCCCACCCACCCAACTGACAGCCAGCCAGCAGACAAGCACAGAGAGTTCCGTGGGTCTGTCTGTGATGTCATAAAGGGCCTGCTGATCAATGGCCAGCTCTCTGATTGGCTGCTGTGTTTGATTGACAGATTGAATCTGGCAGCTGATTGGCTGTCTACCCTAAAGTGCATTACACACCCCTGATGGTACCACTGGCTAAGACTCCACCTCAGCTCATTGATAAATTATAAATTTAGAACAAATGATGGATGAAAGCAGGCAGGCCGGCCATTTTTTTCACGCTCATTGGACTTGTTTAATGCAATGCACCTGTGTATATTCACATGCATTCACTTCATGCTGTAACCACTGTGCATAAAAATTTGGAAACATGGCATACAGTGTATCATTTGCTGTCTAAGTCATGTTTCCCATATTTTCCATTGCAAGATACAAGCCGGTTTGAGTGTTTGGGGCACATTTTAGCTAAAATCATCCTACGGGGCCTAACTGCTTATGCTAAAGCCTGCCTATTTTGAATGGCGTAGTGGTCACTGCAACCTCCAAAAAAATCAGGACTTACTACCCCAATAACCTGCTAACTCACCCCTGAAATACTTACTTATTCACACTATTTTGTTCATTTGACTTGTTTCTAATTTGAAATGCCCATTTTTGTGGGGCCAGAAAGGTGCGTCTTTAAAAGGCGATTTCTACGATACCCCACTTTTGCGCGTCGGACCGCGACTTTTTCCGGAAACGCCGAAAAACCGCAATTTTCAGGAGAAACGAGACGTACATCCTCCCCCTCTGCCGCCCACCCACCCAACTGACAGCCAGCCAGCAGACAAGCACAGAGAGTTCCGTGGGTCTGTCTGTGATGTCATAAAGGGCCTGCTGATCAATGGCCAGCTCTCTGATTGGCTGCTGTGTTTGATTGACAGATTGAATCTGGCAGCTGATTGGCTGTCTACCCTAAAGTGCATTACACACCCCTGATGGTACCACTGGCTAAGACTCCACCTCAGCTCATTGATTAATTATAAATTTAGAACAAATGATGGATGAAAGCAGGCAGGCCGGCCATTTTTTTCACGCTCATTGGACTTGTTTAATGCAATGCACCTTTGTATATTCACATGCATTCGCTTCATGCTGTAACCACTGTGCATAAAAATTTGGAAACATGGCATACAGTGTATCATTTGCTGTCTAAGTCATGTTTCCCATATTTTCCATTGCAAGATACAAGCCGGTTTGAGTGTTTGGGGCACATTTTAGCTAAAATCATCCTACGGGGCCTAACTGCTTATGCCAAAGCCTGCCTATTTTGAATGGCGTAGTGGTCAATGCAACCTCCAAAAAAATCAGGACTTACTACCCCAATAACCTGCTAACTCACCCCTGAAATACTTACTTATTCACACTATTTTGTTCATTTGACTTGTTTCTAATTTGAAATGCCCATTTTTGTGGGGCCAGAAAGGTGCGTCTTTAAAAGGCGATTTCTACGATACCCCACTTTTGCGCGTCGGACCGCGACTTTTTCCGGAAACGCCGAAAAACCGCAATTTTCAGGAGAAACGAGACGTACATCCTCCCCCTCTGCCGCCCACCCACCCAACTGACAGCCAGCCAGCAGACAAGCACAGAGAGTTCCGTGGGTCTGTCTGTGATGTCATAAAGGGCCTGCTGATCAATGGCCAGCTCTCTGATTGGCTGCTGTGTTTGATTGACAGATTGAATCTGGCAGCTGATTGGCTGTCTACCCTAAAGTGCATTACACACCCCTGATGGTACCACTGGCTAAGACTCCACCTCAGCTCATTGATTAATTATAAATTTAGAACAAATGATGGATGAAAGCAGGCAGGCCGGCCATTTTTTTCACGCTCATTGGACTTGTTTAATGCAATGCACCTGTGTATATTCACATGCATTCACTTCATGCTGTAACCACTGTGCATAAAAATTTGGAAACATGGCATACAGTGTATCATTTGCTGTCTAAGTCATGTTTCCCATATTTTCCATTGCAAGATACAAGCCGGTTTGAGTGTTTGGGGCACATTTTAGCTAAAATCATCCTACGGGGCCTAAATGCTTATGCTAAAGCCTGCCTATTTTGAATGGCGTAGTGGTCACTGCAACCTCCAAAAAAATCAGGACTTACTACCCCAATAACCTGCTAACTCACCCCTGAAATACTTACTTATTCACACTATTTTGTTCATTTGACTTGTTTCTAATTTGAAATGCCCATTTTTGTGGGGCCAGAAAGGTGCGTCTTTAAAAGGCGATTTCTACGATACCCCACTTTTGCGCGTCGGACCGCGACTTTTTCCGGAAACGCTGAAAAACCGCAATTTTCAGGAGAAACGAGACGTACATCCTCCCCCTCTGCCGCCCACCCACCCAACTGACAGCCAGCCAGCAGACAAGCACAGAGAGTTCCGTGGGTCTGTCTGTGATGTCATAAAGGGCCTGCTGATCAATGGCCAGCTCTCTGATTGGCTGCTGTGTTTGATTGACAGATTGAATCTGGCAGCTGATTGGCTGTCTACCCTAAAGTGCATTACACACCCCTGATGGTACCACTGGCTAAGACTCCACCTCAGCTCATTGATTAATTATAAATTTAGAACAAATGATGGATGAAAGCAGGCAGGCCGGCCATTTTTTTCACGCTCATTGGACTTGTTTAATGCAATGCACCTGTGTATATTCACATGCATTCGCTTCATGCTGTAACCACTGTGCATAAAAATTTGGAAACATGGCATACAGTGTATCATTTGCTGTCTAAGTCATGTTTCCCATATTTTCCATTGCAAGATACAAGCCGGTTTGAGTGTTTGGGGCACATTTTAGCTAAAATCATCCTACGGGGCCTAAATGCTTATGCTAAAGCCTGCCTATTTTGAATGGCGTAGTGGTCACTGCAACCTCCAAAAAAATCAGGACTTACTACCCCAATAACCTGCTAACTCACCCCTGAAATACTTACTTATTCACACTATTTTGTTCATTTGACTTGTTTCTAATTTGAAATGCCCATTTTTGTGGGGCCAGAAAGGTGCGTCTTTAGAAGGCGATTTCTACGATACCCCACTTTTGCGCGTCGGACCGCGACTTTTTCCGGAAACGCCGAAAAACCGCAATTTTCAGGAGAAACGAGACGTACATCCTCCCCCTCTGCCGCCCACCCACCCAACTGACAGCCAGCCAGCAGACAAGCACAGAGAGTTCCGTGGGTCTGTCTGTGATGTCATAAAGGGCCTGCTGATCAATGGCCAGCTCTCTGATTGGCTGCTGTGTTTGATTGACAGATTGAATCTGGCAGCTGATTGGCTGTCTACCCTAAAGTGCATTACACACCCCTGATGGTACCACTGGCTAAGACTCCACCTCAGCTCATTGATTAATTATAAATTTAGAACAAATGATGGATGAAAGCAGGCAGGCCGGCCATTTTTTTCACGCTCATTGGACTTGTTTAATGCAATGCACCTGTGTATATTCACATGCATTCGCTTCATGCTGTAACCACTGTGCATAAAAATTTGGAAACATGGCATACAGTGTATCATTTGCTGTCTAAGTCATGTTTCCCATATTTTCCATTGCAAGATACAAGCCGGTTTGAGTGTTTGGGGCACATTTTAGCTAAAATCATCCTACGGGGCCTAAATGCTTATGCTAAAGCCTGCCTATTTTGAATGGCGTAGTGGTCACTGCAACCTCCAAAAAAATCAGGACTTACTACCCCAATAACCTGCTAACTCACCCCTGAAATACTTACTTATTCACACTATTTTGTTCATTTGACTTGTTTCTAATTTGAAATGCCCATTTTTGTGGGGCCAGAAAGGTGCGTCTTTAAAAGGCGATTTCTACGATACCCCACTTTTGCGCGTCGGACCGCGACTTTTTCCGCAAACGCTGAAAAACCGCAATTTTCAGGAGAAACGAGACGTACATCCTCCCCCTCTGCCGCCCACCCACCCAACTGACAGCCAGCCAGCAGACAAGCACAGAGAGTTCCGTGGGTCTGTCTGTGATGTCATAAAGGGCCTGCTGATCAATGGCCAGCTCTCTGATTGGCTGCTGTGTTTGATTGACAGATTGAATCTGGCAGCTGATTGGCTGTCTACCCTAAAGTGCATTACACACCCCTGATGGTACCACTGGCTAAGACTCCACCTCAGCTCATTGATTAATTATAAATTTAGAACAAATGATGGATGAAAGCAGGCAGGCCGGCCATTTTTTTCACGCTCATTGGACTTGTTTAATGCAATGCACCTGTGTATATTCACATGCATTCACTTCATGCTGTAACCACTGTGCATAAAAATTTGGAAACATGGCATACAGTGTATCATTTGCTGTCTAAGTCATGTTTCCCATATTTTCCATTGCAAGATACAAGCCGGTTTGAGTGTTTGGGGCACATTTTAGCTAAAATCATCCTACGGGGCCTAAATGCTTATGCTAAAGCCTGCCTATTTTGAATGGCGTAGTGGTCACTGCAACCTCCAAAAAAATCAGGACTTACTACCCCAATAACCTGCTAACTCACCCCTGAAATACTTACTTATTCACACTATTTTGTTCATTTGACTTGTTTCTAATTTGAAATGCCCATTTTTGTGGGGCCAGAAAGGTGCGTCTTTAAAAGGCGATTTCTACGATACCCCACTTTTGCGCGTCGGACCGCGACTTTTTCCGGAAACGCTGAAAAACCGCAATTTTCAGGAGAAACGAGACGTACATCCTCCCCCTCTGCCGCCCACCCACCCAACTGACAGCCAGCCAGCAGACAAGCACAGAGAGTTCCGTGGGTCTGTCTGTGATGTCATAAAGGGCCTGCTGATCAATGGCCAGCTCTCTGATTGGCTGCTGTGTTTGATTGACAGATTGAATCTGGCAGCTGATTGGCTGTCTACCCTAAAGTGCATTACACACCCCTGATGGTACCACTGGCTAAGACTCCACCTCAGCTCATTGATTAATTATAAATTTAGAACAAATGATGGATGAAAGCAGGCAGGCCGGCCATTTTTTTCACGCTCATTGGACTTGTTTAATGCAATGCACCTGTGTATATTCACATGCATTCACTTCATGCTGTAACCACTGTGCATAAAAATTTGGAAACATGGCATACAGTGTATCATTTGCTGTCTAAGTCATGTTTCCCATATTTTCCATTGCAAGATACAAGCCGGTTTGAGTGTTTGGGGCACATTTTAGCTAAAATCATCCTACGGGGCCTAAATGCTTATGCTAAAGCCTGCCTATTTTGAATGGCGTAGTGGTCACTGCAACCTCCAAAAAAATCAGGACTTACTACCCCAATAACCTGCTAACTCACCCCTGAAATACTTACTTATTCACAATATTTTGTTCATTTGACTTGTTTCTAATTTGAAATGCCCATTTTTGTGGGGCCAGAAAGGTGCGTCTTTAAAAGGCGATTTCTACGATACCCCACTTTTGCGCGTCGGATTGCGACTTTTTCCGGAAACGCTGAAAAACCGCAATTTTCAGGAGAAACGAGACGTACATCCTCCCCCTCTGCCGCCCACCCACCCAACTGACAGCCAGCCAGCAGACAAGCACAGAGAGTTCCGTGGGTCTGTCTGTGATGTCATAAAGGGCCTGCTGATCAATGGCCAGCTCTCTGATTGGCTGCTGTGTTTGATTGACAGATTGAATCTGGCAGCTGATTGGCTGTCTACCCTAAAGTGCATTACACACCCCTGATGGTACCACTGGCTAAGACTCCACCTCAGCTCATTGATTAATTATAAATTTAGAACAAATGATGGATGAAAGCAGGCAGGCCGGCCATTTTTTTCACGCTCATTGGACTTGTTTAATGCAATACACCTGTGTATATTCACATGCATTCACTTCATGCTGTAACCACTGTGCATAAAAATTTGGAAACATGGCATACAGTGTATCATTTGCTGTCTAAGTCATGTTTCCCATATTTTCCATTGCAAGATACAAGCCGGTTTGAGTGTTTGGGGCACATTTTAGCTAAAATCATCCTACGGGGCCTAAATGCTTATGCTAAAGCCTGCCTATTTTGAATGGCGTAGTGGTCACTGCAACCTCCAAAAAAATCAGGACTTACTACCCCAATAACCTGCTAACTCACCCCTGAAATACTTACTTATTCACACTATTTTGTTCATTTGACTTGTTTCTAATTTGAAATGCCCATTTTTGTGGGTCCAGAAAGGTGCGTCTTTAAAAGGCGATTTCTACGATACCCCACTTTTGCGCGTCGGACCGCGACTTTTTCCGGAAACGCTGAAAAACCGCAATTTTCAGGAGAAACGAGACGTACATCCTCCCCCTCTGCCGCCCACCCACCCAACTGACAGCCAGCCAGCAGACAAGCACAGAGAGTTCCGTGGGTCTGTCTGTGATGTCATAAAGGGCCTGCTGATCAATGGCCAGCTCTCTGATTGGCTGCTGTGTTTGATTGACAGATTGAATCTGGCAGCTGATTGGCTGTCTACCCTAAAGTGCATTACACACCCCTGATGGTACCACTGGCTAAGACTCCACCTCAGCTCATTGATTAATTATAAATTTAGAACAAATGATGGATGAAAGCAGGCAGGCCGGCCATTTTTTTCACGCTCATTGGACTTGTTTAATGCAATGCACCTGTGTATATTCACATGCATTCACTTCATGCTGTAACCACTGTGCATAAAAATTTGGAAACATGGCATACAGTGTATCATTTGCTGTCTAAGTCATGTTTCCCATATTTTCCATTGCAAGATACAAGCCGGTTTGAGTGTTTGGGGCACATTTTAGCTAAAATCATCCTACGGGGCCTAAATGCTTATGCTAAAGCCTGCCTATTTTGAATGGCGTAGTGGTCACTGCAACCTCCAAAAAAATCAGGACTTACTACCCCAATAACCTGCTAACTCACCCCTGAAATACTTACTTATTCACACTATTTTGTTCATTTGACTTGTTTCTAATTTGAAATGCCCATTTTTGTGGGGCCAGAAAGGTGCGTCTTTAAAAGGCGATTTCTACGATACCCCACTTTTGCGCGTCGGACCGCGACTTTTTCCGGAAACGCTGAAAAACCGCAATTTTCAGGAGAAACGAGACGTACATCCTCCCCCTCTGCCGCCCACCCACCCAACTGACAGCCAGCCAGCAGACAAGCACAGAGAGTTCCGTGGGTCTGTCTGTGATGTCATAAAGGGCCTGCTGATCAATGGCCAGCTCTCTACTTGGCTGCTGTGTTTGATTGACAGATTGAATCTGGCAGCTGATTGGCTGTCTACCCTAAAGTGCATTACACACCCCTGATGGTACCACTGGCTAAGACTCCACCTCAGCTCATTGATTAATTATAAATTTAGAACAAATGATGGATGAAAGCAGGCAGGCCGGCCATTTTTTTCACGCTCATTGGACTTGTTTAATGCAATGCACCTTTGTATATTCACATGCATTCGCTTCATGCTGTAACCACTGTGCATAAAAATTTGGAAACATGGCATACAGTGTATCATTTGCTGTCTAAGTCATGTTTCCCATATTTTCCATTGCAAGATACAAGCCGGTTTGAGTGTTTGGGGCACATTTTAGCTAAAATCATCCTACGGGGCCTAACTGCTTATGCCAAAGCCTGCCTATTTTGAATGGCGTAGTGGTCAATGCAACCTCCAAAAAAATCAGGACTTACTACCCCAATAACCTGCTAACTCACCCCTGAAATACTTACTTATTCACACTATTTTGTTCATTTGACTTGTTTCTAATTTGAAATGCCCATTTTTGTGGGGCCAGAAAGGTGCGTCTTTAAAAGGCGATTTCTACGATACCCCACTTTTGCGCGTCGGACCGCGACTTTTTCCGGAAACGCCGAAAAACCGCAATTTTCAGGAGAAACGAGACGTACATCCTCCCCCTCTGCCGCCCACCCACCCAACTGACAGCCAGCCAGCAGACAAGCACAGAGAGTTCCGTGGGTCTGTCTGTGATGTCATAAAGGGCCTGCTGATCAATGGCCAGCTCTCTGATTGGCTGCTGTGTTTGATTGACAGATTGAATCTGGCAGCTGATTGGCTGTCTACCCTAAAGTGCATTACACACCCCTGATGGTACCACTGGCTAAGACTCCACCTCAGCTCATTGATTAATTATAAATTTAGAACAAATGATGGATGAAAGCAGGCAGGCCGGCCATTTTTTTCACGCTCATTGGACTTGTTTAATGCAATGCACCTTTGTATATTCACATGCATTCGCTTCATGCTGTAACCACTGTGCATAAAAATTTGGAAACATGGCATACAGTGTATCATTTGCTGTCTAAGTCATGTTTCCCATATTTTCCATTGCAAGATACAAGCCGGTTTGAGTGTTTGGGGCACATTTTAGCTAAAATCATCCTACGGGGCCTAACTGCTTATGCTAAAGCCTGCCTATTTTGAATGGCGTAGTGGTCACTGCAACCTCCAAAAAAATCAGGACTTACTACCCCAATAACCTGCTAACTCACCCCTGAAATACTTACTTATTCACACTATTTTGTTCATTTGACTTGTTTCTAATTTGAAATGCCCATTTTTGTGGGGCCAGAAAGGTGCGTCTTTAAAAGGCGATTTCTACGATACCCCACTTTTGCGCGTCGGACCGCGACTTTTTCCGGAAACGCCGAAAAACCGCAATTTTCAGGAGAAACGAGACGTACATCCTCCCCCTCTGCCGCCCACCCACCCAACTGACAGCCAGCCAGCAGACAAGCACAGAGAGTTCCGTGGGTCTGTCTGTGATGTCATAAAGGGCCTGCTGATCAATGGCCAGCTCTCTGATTGGCTGCTGTGTTTGATTGACAGATTGAATCTGGCAGCTGATTGGCTGTCTACCCTAAAGTGCATTACACACCCCTGATGGTACCACTGGCTAAGACTCCACCTCAGCTCATTGATTAATTATAAATTTAGAACAAATGATGGATGAAAGCAGGCAGGCCGGCCATTTTTTTCACGCTCATTGGACTTGTTTAATGCAATGCACCTTTGTAAATTCACATGCATTCGCTTCATGCTGTAACCACTGTGCATAAAAATTTGGAAACATGGCATACAGTGTATCATTTGCTGTCTAAGTCATGTTTCCCATATTTTCCATTGCAAGATACAAGCCGGTTTGAGTGTTTGGGGCACATTTTAGCTAAAATCATCCTACGGGGCCTAACTGCTTATGCTAAAGCCTGCCTATTTTGAATGGCGTAGTGGTCACTGCAACCTCCAAAAAAATCAGGACTTACTACCCCAATAACCTGCTAACTCACCCCTGAAATACTTACTTATTCACACTATTTTGTTCATTTGACTTGTTTCTAATTTGAAATGCCCATTTTTGTGGGGCCAGAAAGGTGCGTCTTTAAAAGGCGATTTCTACGATACCCCACTTTTGCGCGTCGGACCGCTACTTTTTCCGGAAACGCCGAAAAACCGCAATTTTCAGGAGAAACGAGACGTACATCCTCCCCCTCTGCCGCCCACCCACCCAACTGACAGCCAGCCAGCAGACAAGCACAGAGAGTTCCGTGGGTCTGTCTGTGATGTCATAAAGGGCCTGCTGATCAATGGCCAGCTCTCTGATTGGCTGCTGTGTTTGATTGACAGATTGAATCTGGCAGCTGATTGGCTGTCTACCCTAAAGTGCATTACACACCCCTGATGGTACCACTGGCTAAGACTCCACCTCAGCTCATTGATTAATTATAAATTTAGAACAAATGATGGATGAAAGCAGGCAGGCCGGCCATTTTTTTCACGCTCATTGGACTTGTTTAATGCAATGCACCTGTGTATATTCACATGCATTCACTTCATGCTGTAACCACTGTGCATAAAAATTTGGAAACATGGCATACAGTGTATCATTTGCTGTCTAAGTCATGTTTCCCATATTTTCCATTGCAAGATACAAGCCGGTTTGAGTGTTTGGGGCACATTTTAGCTAAAATCATCCTACGGGGCCTAAATGCTTATGCTAAAGCCTGCCTATTTTGAATGGCGTAGTGGTCACTGCAACCTCCAAAAAAATCAGGACTTACTACCCCAATAACCTGCTAACTCACCCCTGAAATACTTACTTATTCACACTATTTTGTTCATTTGACTTGTTTCTAATTTGAAATGCCCATTTTTGTGGGGCCAGAAAGGTGCGTCTTTAAAAGGCGATTTCTACGATACCCCACTTTTGCGCGTCGGACCGCGACTTTTTCCGGAAACGCTGAAAAACCGCAATTTTCAGGAGAAACGAGACGTACATCCTCCCCCTCTGCCGCCCACCCACCCAACTGACAGCCAGCCAGCAGACAAGCACAGAGAGTTCCGTGGGTCTGTCTGTGATGTCATAAAGGGCCTGCTGATCAATGGCCAGCTCTCTGATTGGCTGCTGTGTTTGATTGACAGATTGAATCTGGCAGCTGATTGGCTGTCTACCCTAAAGTGCATTACACACCCCTGATGGTACCACTGGCTAAGACTCCACCTCAGCTCATTGATTAATTATAAATTTAGAACAAATGATGGATGAAAGCAGGCAGGCCGGCCATTTTTTTCACGCTCATTGGACTTGTTTAATGCAATGCACCTTTGTATATTCACATGCATTCGCTTCATGCTGTAACCACTGTGCATAAAAATTTGGAAACATGGCATACAGTGTATCATTTGCTGTCTAAGTCATGTTTCCCATATTTTCCATTGCAAGATACAAGCCGGTTTGAGTGTTTGGGGCACATTTTAGCTAAAATCATCCTACGGGGCCTAACTGCTTATGCCAAAGCCTGCCTATTTTGAATGGCGTAGTGGTCAATGCAACCTCCAAAAAAATCAGGACTTACTACCCCAATAACCTGCTAACTCACCCCTGAAATACTTACTTATTCACACTATTTTGTTCATTTGACTTGTTTCTAATTTGAAATGCCCATTTTTGTGGGGCCAGAAAGGTGCGTCTTTAAAAGGCGATTTCTACGATACCCCACTTTTGCGCGTCGGACCGCGACTTTTTCCGGAAACGCCGAAAAACCGCAATTTTCAGGAGAAACGAGACGTACATCCTCCCCCTCTGCCGCCCACCCACCCAACTGACAGCCAGCCAGCAGACAAGCACAGAGAGTTCCGTGGGTCTGTCTGTGATGTCATAAAGGGCCTGCTGATCAATGGCCAGCTCTCTGATTGGCTGCTGTGTTTGATTGACAGATTGAATCTGGCAGCTGATTGGCTGTCTACCCTAAAGTGCATTACACACCCCTGATGGTACCACTGGCTAAGACTCCACCTCAGCTCATTGATTAATTATAAATTTAGAACAAATGATGGATGAAAGCAGGCAGGCCGGCCATTTTTTTCACGCTCATTGGACTTGTTTAATGCAATGCACCTTTGTATATTCACATGCATTCGCTTCATGCTGTAACCACTGTGCATAAAAATTTGGAAACATGGCATACAGTGTATCATTTGCTGTCTAAGTCATGTTTCCCATATTTTCCATTGCAAGATACAAGCCGGTTTGAGTGTTTGGGGTACATTTTAGCTAAAATCATCCTACGGGGCCTAACTGCTTATGCTAAAGCCTGCCTATTTTGAATGGCGTAGTGGTCACTGCAACCTCCAAAAAAATCAGGACTTACTACCCCAATAACCTGCTAACTCACCCCTGAAATACTTACTTATTCACACTATTTTGTTCATTTGACTTGTTTCTAATTTGAAATGCCCATTTTTGTGGGGCCAGAAAGGTGCGTCTTTAAAAAGCGATTTCTACGATACCCCACTTTTGCGCGTCGGACCGCGACTTTTTCCGGAAACGCCGAAAAACCGCAATTTTCAGGAGAAACGAGACGTACATCCTCCCCCTCTGCCGCCCACCCACCCAACTGACAGCCAGCCAGCAGACAAGCACAGAGAGTTCCGTGGGTCTGTCTGTGATGTCATAAAGGGCCTGCTGATCAATGGCCAGCTCTCTGATTGGCTGCTGTGTTTGATTGACAGATTGAATCTGGCAGCTGATTGGCTGTCTACCCTAAAGTGCATTACACACCCCTGATGGTACCACTGGCTAAGACTCCACCTCAGCTCATTGATTAATTATAAATTTAGAACAAATGATGGATGAAAGCAGGCAGGCCGGCCATTTTTTTCACGCTCATTGGACTTGTTTAATGCAATGCACCTTTGTATATTCACATGCATTCGCTTCATGCTGTAACCACTGTGCATAAAAATTTGGAAACATGGCATACAGTGTATCATTTGCTGTCTAAGTCATGTTTCCCATATTTTCCATTGCAAGATACAAGCCGGTTTGAGTGTTTGGGGCACATTTTAGCTAAAATCATCCTACGGGGCCTAACTGCTTATGCTAAAGCCTGCCTATTTTGAATGGCGTAGTGGTCACTGCAACCTCCAAAAAAATCAGGACTTACTACCCCAATAACCTGCTAACTCACCCCTGAAATACTTACTTATTCACACTATTTTGTTCATTTGACTTGTTTCTAATTTGAAATGCCCATTTTTGTGGGGCCAGAAAGGTGCGTCTTTAAAAGGCGATTTCTACGATACCCCACTTTTGTGCGTCGGACCGCGACTTTTTCCGGAAACGCCGAAAAACCGCAATTTTCAGGAGAAACGAGACGTACATCCTCCCCCTCTGCCGCCCACCCACCCAACTGACAGCCAGCCAGCAGACAAGCACAGAGAGTTCCGTGGGTCTGTCTGTGATGTCATAAAGGGCCTGCTGATCAATGGCCAGCTCTCTGATTGGCTGCTGTGTTTGATTGACAGATTGAATCTGGCAGCTGATTGGCTGTCTACCCTAAAGTGCATTACACACCCCTGATGGTACCACTGGCTAAGACTCCACCTCAGCTCATTGATTAATTATAAATTTAGAACAAATGATGGATGAAAGCAGGCAGGCCGGCCATTTTTTTCACGCTCATTGGACTTGTTTAATGCAATGCACCTGTGTATATTCACATGCATTCGCTTCATGCTGTAACCACTGTGCATAAAAATTTGGAAACATGGCATACAGTGTATCATTTGCTGTCTAAGTCATGTTTCCCATATTTTCCATTGCAAGATACAAGCCGGTTTGAGTGTTTGGGGCACATTTTAGCTAAAATCATCCTACGGGGCCTAAATGCTTATGCTAAAGCCTGCCTATTTTGAATGGCGTAGTGGTCACTGCAACCTCCAAAAAAATCAGGACTTACTACCCCAATAACCTGCTAACTCACCCCTGAAATACTTACTTATTCACACTATTTTGTTCATTTGACTTGTTTCTAATTTGAAATGCCCATTTTTGTGGGGCCAGAAAGGTGCGTCTTTAAAAGGCGATTTCTACGATACCCCACTTTTGCGCGTCGGACCGCGACTTTTTCCGGAAACGCCGAAAAACCGCAATTTTCAGGAGAAACGAGACGTACATCCTCCCCCTCTGCCGCCCACCCACCCAACTGACAGCCAGCCAGCAGACAAGCACAGAGAGTTCCGTGGGTCTGTCTGTGATGTCATAAAGGGCCTGCTGATCAATGGCCAGCTCTCTGATTGGCTGCTGTGTTTGATTGACAGATTGAATCTGGCAGCTGATTGGCTGTCTACCCTAAAGTGCATTACACACCCCTGATGGTACCACTGGCTAAGACTCCACCTCAGCTCATTGATTAATTATAAATTTAGAACAAATGATGGATGAAAGCAGGCAGGCCGGCCATTTTTTTCACGCTCATTGGACTTGTTTAATGCAATGCACCTTTGTATATTCACATGCATTCGCTTCATGCTGTAACCACTGTGCATAAAAATTTGGAAACATGGCATACAGTGTATCATTTGCTGTCTAAGTCATGTTTCCCATATTTTCCATTGCAAGATACAAGCCGGTTTGAGTGTTTGGGGCACATTTTAGCTAAAATCATCCTACGGGGCCTAACTGCTTATGCCAAAGCCTGCCTATTTTGAATGGCGTAGTGGTCAATGCAACCTCCAAAAAAATCAGGACTTACTACCCCAATAACCTGCTAACTCACCCCTGAAATACTTACTTATTCACACTATTTTGTTCATTTGACTTGTTTCTAATTTGAAATGCCCATTTTTGTGGGGCCAGAAAGGTGCGTCTTTAAAAGGCGATTTCTACGATACCCCACTTTTGCGCGTCGGACCGCGACTTTTTCCGGAAACGCCGAAAAACCGCAATTTTCAGGAGAAACGAGACGTACATCCTCCCCCTCTGCCGCCCACCCACCCAACTGACAGCCAGCCAGCAGACAAGCACAGAGAGTTCCGTGGGTCTGTCTGTGATGTCATAAAGGGCCTGCTGATCAATGGCCAGCTCTCTGATTGGCTGCTGTGTTTGATTGACAGATTGAATCTGGCAGCTGATTGGCTGTCTACCCTAAAGTGCATTACACACCCCTGATGGTACCACTGGCTAAGACTCCACCTCAGCTCATTGATTAATTATAAATTTAGAACAAATGATGGATGAAAGCAGGCAGGCCGGCCATTTTTTTCACGCTCATTGGACTTGTTTAATGCAATGCACCTTTGTATATTCACATGCATTCGCTTCATGCTGTAACCACTGTGCATAAAAATTTGGAAACATGGCATACAGTGTATCATTTGCTGTCTAAGTCATGTTTCCCATATTTTCCATTGCAAGATACAAGCCGGTTTGAGTGTTTGGGGCACATTTTAGCTAAAATCATCCTACGGGGCCTAACTGCTTATGCCAAAGCCTGCCTATTTTGAATGGCGTAGTGGTCACGGCAACCTCCAAAAAAATCAGGACTTACTACCCCAATAACCTGCTAACTCACCCCTGATATACTTACTTATTCACACTATTTTGTTCATTTGACTTGTTTCTAATTTGAAATGCCCATTTTTGTGGGGCCAGTAAGGTGCGTCTTTAAAAGGCGATTTCTACGATACCCCACTTTTGCGCGTCGGACCACGACTTTTTCCGGAAACGCTGAAAAACCGCAATTTTCAGGAGAAACGAGACGTACATCCTCCCCCTCTGCCGCCCACCCACCCAACTGACAGCCAGCCAGCAGACAAGCACAGAGAGTTCCGTGGGTCTGTCTGTGATGTCATAAAGGGCCTGCTGATCAATGGCCAGCTCTCTGATTGGCTGCTGTGTTTGATTGACAGATTGAATCTGGCAGCTGATTGGCTGTCTACCCTAAAGTGCATTACACACCCCTGATGGTACCACTGGCTAAGACTCCACCTCAGCTCATTGATTAATTATAAATTTAGAACAAATGATGGATGAAAGCAGGCAGGCCGGCCATTTTTTTCACGCTCATTGGACTTGTTTAATGCAATGCACCTTTGTATATTCACATGCATTCGCTTCATGCTGTAACCACTGTGCATAAAAATTTGGAAACATGGCATACAGTGTATCATTTGCTGTCTAAGTCATGTTTCCCATATTTTCCATTGCAAGATACAAGCCGGTTTGAGTGTTTGGGGCACATTTTAGCTAAAATCATCCTACGGGGCCTAACTGCTTATGCCAAAGCCTGCCTATTTTGAATGGCGTAGTGGTCAATGCAACCTCCAAAAAAATCAGGACTTACTACCCCAATAACCTGCTAACTCACCCCTGAAATACTTACTTATTCACACTATTTTGTTCATTTGACTTGTTTCTAATTTGAAATGCCCATTTTTGTGGGGCCAGAAAGGTGCGTCTTTAAAAGGCGATTTCTACGATACCCCACTTTTGCGCGTCGGACCACGACTTTTTCCGGAAACGCCGAAAAATCGCAATTTTCAGGAGAAACAAGACGTACATCCTCCCCCTCTGCCGCCCACCCACCCAACTGACAGCCAGCCAGCAGACAAGCACAGAGAGTTCCGTGGGTCTGTCTGTGATGTCATAAAGGGCCTGCTGATCAATGGCCAGCTCTCTGATTGGCTGCTGTGTTTGATTGACAGATTGAATCTGGCAGCTGATTGGCTGTCTACCCTAAAGTGCATTACACACCCCTGATGGTACCACTGGCTAAGACTCCACCTCAGCTCATTGATTAATTATAAATTTAGAACAAATGATGGATGAAAGCAGGCAGGCCGGCCATTTTTGTCACGCTCATTGGACTTGTTTAATGCAATGCACCTTTGTATATTCACATGCATTCGCTTCATGCTGTAACCACTGTGCATAAAAATTTGGAAACATGGCATACAGTGTATCATTTGCGGTCTAAGTCATGTTTCCCATATTTTCCATTGCAAGATACAAGCCGGTTTGAGTGTTTGGGGCACATTTTAGCTAAAATCATCCTACGGGGCCTAACTGCTTATGCCAAAGCCTGCCTATTTTGAATGGCGTAGTGGTCAATGCAACCTCCAAAAAAATCAGGACTTACTACCCCAATAACCTGCTAACTCACCCCTGAAATACTTACTTATTCACACTATTTTGTTCATTTGACTTGTTTCTAATTTGAAATGCCCATTTTTGTGGGGCCAGAAAGGTGCGTCTTTAAAAAGCGATTTCTACGATACCCCACTTTTGCGCGTCGGACCGCGACTTTTTCCGGAAACGCCGAAAAACCGCAATTTTCAGGAGAAACGAGACGTACATCCTCCCCCTCTGCCGCCCACCCACCCAACTGACAGCCAGCCAGCAGACAAGCACAGAGAGTTCCGTGGGTCTGTCTGTGATGTCATAAAGGGCCTGCTGATCAATGGCCAGCTCTCTGATTGGCTGCTGTGTTTGATTGACAGATTGAATCTGGCAGCTGATTGGCTGTCTACCCTAAAGTGCATTACACACCCCTGATGGTACCACTGGCTAAGACTCCACCTCAGCTCATTGATTAATTATAAATTTAGAACAAATGATGGATGAAAGCAGGCAGGCCGGCCATTTTTTTCACGCTCATTGGACTTGTTTAATGCAATGCACCTTTGTATATTCACATGCATTCGCTTCATGCTGTAACCACTGTGCATAAAAATTTGGAAACATGGCATACAGTGTATCATTTGCTGTCTAAGTCATGTTTCCCATATTTTCCATTGCAAGATACAAGCCGGTTTGAGTGTTTGGGGCACATTTTAGCTAAAATCATCCTACGGGGCCTAACTGCTTATGCCAAAGCCTGCCTATTTTGAATGGCGTAGTGGTCAATGCAACCTCCAAAAAAATCAGGACTTACTACCCCAATAACCTGCTAACTCACCCCTGAAATACTTACTTATTCACACTATTTTGTTCATTTGACTTGTTTCTAATTTGAAATGCCCATTTTTGTGGGGCCAGAAAGGTGCGTCTTTAAAAGGCGATTTCTACGATACCCCACTTTTGCGCGTCGGACCACGACTTTTTCCGGAAACGCCGAAAAATCGCAATTTTCAGGAGAAACAAGACGTACATCCTCCCCCTCTGCCGCCCACCCACCCAACTGACAGCCAGCCAGCAGACAAGCACAGAGAGTTCCGTGGGTCTGTCTGTGATGTCATAAAGGGCCTGCTGATCAATGGCCAGCTCTCTGATTGGCTGCTGTGTTTGATTGACAGATTGAATCTGGCAGCTGATTGGCTGTCTACCCTAAAGTGCATTACACACCCCTGATGGTACCACTGGCTAAGACTCCACCTCAGCTCATTGATTAATTATAAATTTAGAACAAATGATGGATGAAAGCAGGCAGGCCGGCCATTTTTGTCACGCTCATTGGACTTGTTTAATGCAATGCACCTTTGTATATTCACATGCATTCGCTTCATGCTGTAACCACTGTGCATAAAAATTTGGAAACATGGCATACAGTGTATCATTTGCGGTCTAAGTCATGTTTCCCATATTTTCCATTGCAAGATACAAGCCGGTTTGAGTGTTTGGGGCACATTTTAGCTAAAATCATCCTACGGGGCCTAACTGCTTATGCCAAAGCCTGCCTATTTTGAATGGCGTAGTGGTCAATGCAACCTCCAAAAAAATCAGGACTTACTACCCCAATAACCTGCTAACTCACCCCTGAAATACTTACTTATTCACACTATTTTGTTCATTTGACTTGTTTCTAATTTGAAATGCCCATTTTTGTGGGGCCAGAAAGGTGCGTCTTTAAAAAGCGATTTCTACGATACCCCACTTTTGCGCGTCGGACCGCGACTTTTTCCGGAAACGCCGAAAAACCGCAATTTTCAGGAGAAACGAGACGTACATCCTCCCCCTCTGCCGCCCACCCACCCAACTGACAGCCAGCCAGCAGACAAGCACAGAGAGTTCCGTGGGTCTGTCTGTGATGTCATAAAGGGCCTGCTGATCAATGGCCAGCTCTCTGATTGGCTGCTGTGTTTGATTGACAGATTGAATCTGGCAGCTGATTGGCTGTCTACCCTAAAGTGCATTACACACCCCTGATGGTACCACTGGCTAAGACTCCACCTCAGCTCATTGATTAATTATAAATTTAGAACAAATGATGGATGAAAGCAGGCAGGCCGGCCATTTTTTTCACGCTCATTGGACTTGTTTAATGCAATGCACCTTTGTATATTCACATGCATTCGCTTCATGCTGTAACCACTGTGCATAAAAATTTGGAAACATGGCATACAGTGTATCATTTGCTGTCTAAGTCATGTTTCCCATATTTTCCATTGCAAGATACAAGCCGGTTTGAGTGTTTGGGGCACATTTTAGCTAAAATCATCCTACGGGGCCTAACTGCTTATGCTAAAGCCTGCCTATTTTGAATGGCGTAGTGGTCACTGCAACCTCCAAAAAAATCAGGACTTACTACCCCAATAACCTGCTAACTCACCCCTGAAATACTTACTTATTCACACTATTTTGTTCATTTGACTTGTTTCTAATTTGAAATGCCCATTTTTGTGGGGCCAGAAAGGTGCGTCTTTAAAAGGCGATTTCTACGATACCCCACTTTTGCGCGTCGGACCGCGACTTTTTCCGGAAACGCCGAAAAACCGCAATTTTCAGGAGAAACGAGACGTACATCCTCCCCCTCTGCCGCCCACCCACCCAACTGACAGCCAGCCAGCAGACAAGCACAGAGAGTTCCGTGGGTCTGTCTGTGATGTCATAAAGGGCCTGCTGATCAATGGCCAGCTCTCTGATTGGCTGCTGTGTTTGATTGACAGATTGAATCTGGCAGCTGATTGGCTGTCTACCCTAAAGTGCATTACACACCCCTGATGGTACCACTGGCTAAGACTCCACCTCAGCTCATTGATTAATTATAAATTTAGAACAAATGATGGATGAAAGCAGGCAGGCCGGCCATTTTTTTCACGCTCATTGGACTTGTTTAATGCAATGCACCTTTGTATATTCACATGCATTCGCTTCATGCTGTAACCACTGTGCATAAAAATTTGGAAACATGGCATACAGTGTATCATTTGCTGTCTAAGTCATGTTTCCCATATTTTCCATTGCAAGATACAAGCCGGTTTGAGTGTTTGGGGCACATTTTAGCTAAAATCATCCTACGGGGCCTAAATGCTTATGCTAAAGTCTGCCTATTTTGAATGGCGTAGTGGTCACTGCAACCTCCAAAAAAATCAGGACTTACTACCCCAATAACCTGCTAACTCACCCCTGAAATACTTACTTATTCACACTATTTTGTTCATTTGACTTGTTTCTAATTTGAAATGCCCATTTTTGTGGGGCCAGAAAGGTGCGTCTTTAAAAGGCGATTTCTACGATACCCCACTTTTGCGCGTCGGACCGCGACTTTTTCCGGAAACGCTGAAAAACCGCAATTTTCAGGAGAAACGAGACGTACATCCTCCCCCTCTGCCGCCCACCCACCCAACTGACAGCCAGCCAGCAGACAAGCACAGAGAGTTCCGTGGGTCTGTCTGTGATGTCATAAAGGGCCTGCTGATCAATGGCCAGCTCTCTGATTGGCTGCTGTGTTTGATTGACAGATTGAATCTGGCAGCTGATTGGCTGTCTACCCTAAAGTGCATTACACACCCCTGATGGTACCACTGGCTAAGACTCCACCTCAGCTCATTGATTAATTATAAATTTAGAACAAATGATGGATGAAAGCAGGCAGGCCGGCCATTTTTTTCACGCTCATTGGACTTGTTTAATGCAATGCACCTTTGTATATTCACATGCATTCGCTTCATGCTGTAACCACTGTGCATAAAAATTTGGAAACATGGCATACAGTGTATCATTTGCTGTCTAAGTCATGTTTCCCATATTTTCCATTGCAAGATACAAGCCGGTTTGAGTGTTTGGGGCACATTTTAGCTAAAATCATCCTACGGGGCCTAACTGCTTATGCCAAAGCCTGCCTATTTTGAATGGCGTAGTGGTCAATGCAACCTCCAAAAAAATCAGGACTTACTACCCCAATAACCTGCTAACTCACCCCTGAAATACTTACTTATTCACACTATTTTGTTCATTTGACTTGTTTCTAATTTGAAATGCCCATTTTTGTGGGGCCAGAAAGGTGCGTCTTTAAAAGGCGATTTCTACGATACCCCACTTTTGCGCGTCGGACCGCGACTTTTTCCGGAAACGCCGAAAAACCGCAATTTTCAGGAGAAACGAGACGTACATCCTCCCCCTCTGCCGCCCACCCACCCAACTGACAGCCAGCCAGCAGACAAGCACAGAGAGTTCCGTGGGTCTGTCTGTGATGTCATAAAGGGCCTGCTGATCAATGGCCAGCTCTCTGATTGGCTGCTGTGTTTGATTGACAGATTGAATCTGGCAGCTGATTGGCTGTCTACCCTAAAGTGCATTACACACCCCTGATGGTACCACTGGCTAAGACTCCACCTCAGCTCATTGATTAATTATAAATTTAGAACAAATGATGGATGAAAGCAGGCAGGCCGGCCATTTTTTTCACGCTCATTGGACTTGTTTAATGCAATGCACCTTTGTATATTCACATGCATTCGCTTCATGCTGTAACCACTGTGCATAAAAATTTGGAAACATGGCATACAGTGTATCATTTGCTGTCTAAGTCATGTTTCCCATATTTTCCATTGCAAGATACAAGCCGGTTTGAGTGTTTGGGGTACATTTTAGCTAAAATCATCCTACGGGGCCTAACTGCTTATGCTAAAGCCTGCCTATTTTGAATGGCGTAGTGGTCACTGCAACCTCCAAAAAAATCAGGACTTACTACCCCAATAACCTGCTAACTCACCCCTGAAATACTTACTTATTCACACTATTTTGTTCATTTGACTTGTTTCTAATTTGAAATGCCCATTTTTGTGGGGCCAGAAAGGTGCGTCTTTAAATGGCGATTTCTACGATACCCCACTTTTGCGCGTCGGACCGCGACTTTTTCCGGAAACGCTGAAAAACCGCAATTTTCAGGAGAAACGAGACGTACATCCACCCCCTCTGCCGCCCACCCACCCAACTGACAGCCAGCCAGCAGACAAGCACAGAGAGTTCCGTGGGTCTGTCTGTGATGTCATAAAGGGCCTGCTGATCAATGGCCAGCTCTCTGATTGGCTGCTGTGTTTGATTGACAGATTGAATCTGGCAGCTGATTGGCTGTCTACCCTAAAGTGCATTACACACCCCTGATGGTACCACTGGCTAAGACTCCACCTCAGCTCATTGATTAATTATAAATTTAGAACAAATGATGGATGAAAGCAGGCAGGCCGGCCATTTTTTTCACGCTCATTGGACTTGTTTAATGCAATGCACCTGTGTATATTCACATGCATTCACTTCATGCTGTAACCACTGTGCATAAAAATTTGGAAACATGGCATACAGTGTATCATTTGCTGTCTAAGTCATGTTTCCCATATTTTCCATTGCAAGATACAAGCCGGTTTGAGTGTTTGGGGCACATTTTAGCTAAAATCATCCTACGGGGCCTAACTGCTTATGCTAAAGCCTGCCTATTTTGAATGGCGTAGTGGTCACTGCAACCTCCAAAAAAATCAGGACTTACTACCCCAATAACCTGCTAACTCACCCCTGAAATACTTACTTATTCACACTATTTTGTTCATTTGACTTGTTTCTAATTTGAAATGCCCATTTTTGTGGGGCCAGAAAGGTGCGTCTTTAAAAAGCGATTTCTACGATACCCCACTTTTGCGCGTCGGACCGCGACTTTTTCCGGAAACGCCGAAAAACCGCAATTTTCAGGAGAAACGAGACGTACATCCTCCCCCTCTGCCGCCCACCCACCCAACTGACAGCCAGCCAGCAGACAAGCACAGAGAGTTCCGTGGGTCTGTCTGTGATGTCATAAAGGGCCTGCTGATCAATGGCCAGCTCTCTGATTGGCTGCTGTGTTTGATTGACAGATTGAATCTGGCAGCTGATTGGCTGTCTACCCTAAAGTGCATTACACACCCCTGATGGTACCACTGGCTAAGACTCCACCTCAGCTCATTGATTAATTATAAATTTAGAACAAATGATGGATGAAAGCAGGCAGGCCGGCCATTTTTTTCACGCTCATTGGACTTGTTTAATGCAATGCACCTTTGTATATTCACATGCATTCGCTTCATGCTGTAACCACTGTGCATAAAAATTTGGAAACATGGCATACAGTGTATCATTTGCTGTCTAAGTCATGTTTCCCATATTTTCCATTGCAAGATACAAGCCGGTTTGAGTGTTTGGGGCACATTTTAGCTAAAATCATCCTACGGGGCCTAACTGCTTATGCTAAAGCCTGCCTATTTTGAATGGCGTAGTGGTCACTGCAACCTCCAAAAAAATCAGGACTTACTACCCCAATAACCTGCTAACTCACCCCTGAAATACTTACTTATTCACACTATTTTGTTCATTTGACTTGTTTCTAATTTGAAATGCCCATTTTTGTGGGGCCAGAAAGGTGCGTCTTTAAAAGGCGATTTCTACGATACCCCACTTTTGTGCGTCGGACCGCGACTTTTTCCGGAAACGCCGAAAAACCGCAATTTTCAGGAGAAACGAGACGTACATCCTCCCCCTCTGCCGCCCACCCACCCAACTGACAGCCAGCCAGCAGACAAGCACAGAGAGTTCCGTGGGTCTGTCTGTGATGTCATAAAGGGCCTGCTGATCAATGGCCAGCTCTCTGATTGGCTGCTGTGTTTGATTGACAGATTGAATCTGGCAGCTGATTGGCTGTCTACCCTAAAGTGCATTACACACCCCTGATGGTACCACTGGCTAAGACTCCACCTCAGCTCATTGATTAATTATAAATTTAGAACAAATGATGGATGAAAGCAGGCAGGCCGGCCATTTTTTTCACGCTCATTGGACTTGTTTAATGCAATGCACCTTTGTATATTCACATGCATTCGCTTCATGCTGTAACCACTGTGCATAAAAATTTGGAAACATGGCATACAGTGTATCATTTGCTGTCTAAGTCATGTTTCCCATATTTTCCATTGCAAGATACAAGCCGGTTTGAGTGTTTGGGGCACATTTTAGCTAAAATCATCCTACGGGGCCTAACTGCTTATGCTAAAGCCTGCCTATTTTGAATGGCGTAGTGGTCACTGCAACCTCCAAAAAAATCAGGACTTACTACCCCAATAACCTGCTAACTCACCCCTGAAATACTTACTTATTCACACTATTTTGTTCATTTGACTTGTTTCTAATTTGAAATGCCCATTTTTGTGGGGCCAGAAAGGTGCGTCTTTAAAAGGCGATTTCTACGATACCCCACTTTTGTGCGTCGGACCGCGACTTTTTCCGGAAACGCCGAAAAACCGCAATTTTCAGGAGAAACGAGACGTACATCCTCCCCCTCTGCCGCCCACCCACCCAACTGACAGCCAGCCAGCAGACAAGCACAGAGAGTTCCGTGGGTCTGTCTGTGATGTCATAAAGGGCCTGCTGATCAATGGCCAGCTCTCTGATTGGCTGCTGTGTTTGATTGACAGATTGAATCTGGCAGCTGATTGGCTGTCTACCCTAAAGTGCATTACACACCCCTGATGGTACCACTGGCTAAGACTCCACCTCAGCTCATTGATTAATTATAAATTTAGAACAAATGATGGATGAAAGCAGGCAGGCCGGCCATTTTTTTCACGCTCATTGGACTTGTTTAATGCAATGCACCTGTGTATATTCACATGCATTCGCTTCATGCTGTAACCACTGTGCATAAAAATTTGGAAACATGGCATACAGTGTATCATTTGCTGTCTAAGTCATGTTTCCCATATTTTCCATTGCAAGATACAAGCCGGTTTGAGTGTTTGGGGCACATTTTAGCTAAAATCATCCTACGGGGCCTAAATGCTTATTTTAAAGCCTGCCTATTTTGAATGGCGTAGTGGTCACTGCAACCTCCAAAAAAATCAGGACTTACTACCCCAATAACCTGCTAACTCACCCCTGAAATACTTACTTATTCACACTATTTTGTTCATTTGACTTGTTTCTAATTTGAAATGCCCATTTTTGTGGGGCCAGAAAGGTGCGTCTTTAAAAGGCGATTTCTACGATACCCCACTTTTGCGCGTCGGACCGCGACTTTTTCCGGAAACGCCGAAAAACCGCAATTTTCAGGAGAAACGAGACGTACATCCTCCCCCTCTGCCGCCCACCCACCCAACTGACAGCCAGCCAGCAGACAAGCACAGAGAGTTCCGTGGGTCTGTCTGTGATGTCATAAAGGGCCTGCTGATCAATGGCCAGCTCTCTGATTGGCTGCTGTGTTTGATTGACAGATTGAATCTGGCAGCTGATTGGCTGTCTACCCTAAAGTGCATTACACACCCCTGATGGTACCACTGGCTAAGACTCCACCTCAGCTCATTGATTAATTATAAATTTAGAACAAATGATGGATGAAAGCAGGCAGGCCGGCCATTTTTTTCACGCTCATTGGACTTGTTTAATGCAATGCACCTTTGTATATTCACATGCATTCGCTTCATGCTGTAACCACTGTGCATAAAAATTTGGAAACATGGCATACAGTGTATCATTTGCTGTCTAAGTCATGTTTCCCATATTTTCCATTGCAAGATACAAGCCGGTTTGAGTGTTTGGGGCACATTTTAGCTAAAATCATCCTACGGGGCCTAACTGCTTATGCCAAAGCCTGCCTATTTTGAATGGCGTAGTGGTCAATGCAACCTCCAAAAAAATCAGGACTTACTACCCCAATAACCTGCTAACTCACCCCTGAAATACTTACTTATTCACACTATTTTGTTCATTTGACTTGTTTCTAATTTGAAATGCCCATTTTTGTGGGGCCAGAAAGGTGCGTCTTTAAAAGGCGATTTCTACGATACCCCACTTTTGCGCGTCGGACCGCGACTTTTTCCGGAAACGCCGAAAAACCGCAATTTTCAGGAGAAACGAGACGTACATCCTCCCCCTCTGCCGCCCACCCACCCAACTGACAGCCAGCCAGCAGACAAGCACAGAGAGTTCCGTGGGTCTGTCTGTGATGTCATAAAGGGCCTGCTGATCAATGGCCAGCTCTCTGATTGGCTGCTGTGTTTGATTGACAGATTGAATCTGGCAGCTGATTGGCTGTCTACCCTAAAGTGCATTACACACCCCTGATGGTACCACTGGCTAAGACTCCACCTCAGCTCATTGATTAATTATAAATTTAGAACAAATGATGGATGAAAGCAGGCAGGCCGGCCATTTTTTTCACGCTCATTGGACTTGTTTAATGCAATGCACCTTTGTATATTCACATGCATTCGCTTCATGCTGTAACCACTGTGCATAAAAATTTGGAAACATGGCATACAGTGTATCATTTGCTGTCTAAGTCATGTTTCCCATATTTTCCATTGCAAGATACAAGCCGGTTTGAGTGTTTGGGGCACATTTTAGCTAAAATCATCCTACGGGGCCTAACTGCTTATGCCAAAGCCTGCCTATTTTGAATGGCGTAGTGGTCACTGCAACCTCCAAAAAAATCAGGACTTACTACCCCAATAACCTGCTAACTCACCCCTGATATACTTACTTATTCACACTATTTTGTTCATTTGACTTGTTTCTAATTTGAAATGCCCATTTTTGTGGGGCCAGTAAGGTGCGTCTTTAAAAGGCGATTTCTACGATACCCCACTTTTGCGCGTCGGACCACGACTTTTTCCGGAAACGCTGAAAAACCGCAATTTTCAGGAGAAACGAGACGTACATCCTCCCCCTCTGCCGCCCACCCACCCAACTGACAGCCAGCCAGCAGACAAGCACAGAGAGTTCCGTGGGTCTGTCTGTGATGTCATAAAGGGCCTGCTGATCAATGGCCAGCTCTCTGATTGGCTGCTGTGTTTGATTGACAGATTGAATCTGGCAGCTGATTGGCTGTCTACCCTAAAGTGCATTACACACCCCTGATGGTACCACTGGCTAAGACTCCACCTCAGCTCATTGATTAATTATAAATTTAGAACAAATGATGGATGAAAGCAGGCAGGCCGGCCATTTTTTTCACGCTCATTGGACTTGTTTAATGCAATGCACCTTTGTATATTCACATGCATTCGCTTCATGCTGTAACCACTGTGCATAAAAATTTGGAAACATGGCATACAGTGTATCATTTGCTGTCTAAGTCATGTTTCCCATATTTTCCATTGCAAGATACAAGCCGGTTTGAGTGTTTGGGGCACATTTTAGCTAAAATCATCCTACGGGGCCTAACTGCTTATGCCAAAGCCTGCCTATTTTGAATGGCGTAGTGGTCAATGCAACCTCCAAAAAAATCAGGACTTACTACCCCAATAACCTGCTAAATCACCCCTGAAATACTTACTTATTCACACTATTTTGTTCATTTGACTTGTTTCTAATTTGAAATGCCCATTTTTGTGGGGCCAGAAAGGTGCGTCTTTAAAAGGCGATTTCTACGATACCCCACTTTTGCGCGTCGGACCACGACTTTTTCCGGAAACGCCGAAAAATCGCAATTTTCAGGAGAAACAAGACGTACATCCTCCCCCTCTGCCGCCCACCCACCCAACTGACAGCCAGCCAGCAGACAAGCACAGAGAGTTCCGTGGGTCTGTCTGTGATGTCATAAAGGGCCTGCTGATCAATGGCCAGCTCTCTGATTGGCTGCTGTGTTTGATTGACAGATTGAATCTGGCAGCTGATTGGCTGTCTACCCTAAAGTGCATTACACACCCCTGATGGTACCACTGGCTAAGACTCCACCTCAGCTCATTGATTAATTATAAATTTAGAACAAATGATGGATGAAAGCAGGCAGGCCGGCCATTTTTTTCACGCTCATTGGACTTGTTTAATGCAATGCACCTTTGTATATTCACATGCATTCGCTTCATGCTGTAACCACTGTGCATAAAAATTTGGAAACATGGCATACAGTGTATCATTTGCTGTCTAAGTCATGTTTCCCATATTTTCCATTGCAAGATACAAGCCGGTTTGAGTGTTTGGGGCACATTTTAGCTAAAATCATCCTACGGGGCCTAACTGCTTATGCCAAAGCCTGCCTATTTTGAATGGCGTAGTGGTCAATGCAACCTCCAAAAAAATCAGGACTTACTACCCCAATAACCTGCTAACTCACCCCTGAAATACTTACTTATTCACACTATTTTGTTCATTTGACTTGTTTCTAATTTGAAATGCCCATTTTTGTGGGGCCATAAAGGTGCGTCTTTAAAAGGCGATTTCTACGATACCCCACTTTTGCGCGTCGGACCGCGACTTTTTCCGGAAACGCCGAAAAACCGCAATTTTCAGGAGAAACGAGACGTACATCCTCCCCCTCTGCCGCCCACCCACCCAACTGACAGCCAGCCAGCAGACAAGCACAGAGAGTTCCGTGGGTCTGTCTGTGATGTCATAAAGGGCCTGCTGATCAATGGCCAGCTCTCTGATTGGCTGCTGTGTTTGATTGACAGATTGAATCTGGCAGCTGATTGGCTGTCTACCCTAAAGTGCATTACACACCCCTGATGGTACCACTGGCTAAGACTCCACCTCAGCTCATTGATTAATTATAAATTTAGAACAAATGATGGATGAAAGCAGGCAGGCCGGCCATTTTTTTCACGCTCATTGGACTTGTTTAATGCAATGCACCTGTGTATATTCACATGCATTCACTTCATGCTGTAACCACTGTGCATAAAAATTTGGAAACATGGCATACAGTGTATCATTTGCTGTCTAAGTCATGTTTCCCATATTTTCCATTGCAAGATACAAGCCGGTTTGAGTGTTTGGGGCACATTTTAGCTAAAATCATCCTACGGGGCCTAACTGCTTATGCTAAAGCCTGCCTATTTTGAATGGCGTAGTGGTCACTGCAACCTCCAAAAAAATCAGGACTTACTACCCCAATAACCTGCTAACTCACCCCTGAAATACTTACTTATTCACACTATTTTGTTCATTTGACTTGTTTCTAATTTGAAATGCCCATTTTTGTGGGGCCAGAAAGGTGCGTCTTTAAAAGGCGATTTCTACGATACCCCACTTTTGCGCGTCGGACCGCGACTTTTTCCGAAAACGCCGAAAAATCGCAATTTTCAGGAGAAACAAGACGTACATCCTCCCCCTCTGCCGCCCACCCACCCAACTGACAGCCAGCCAGCAGACAAGCACAGAGAGTTCCGTGGGTCTGTCTGTGATGTCATAAAGGGCCTGCTGATCAATGGCCAGCTCTCTGATTGGCTGCTGTGTTTGATTGACAGATTGAATCTGGCAGCTGATTGGCTGTCTACCCTAAAGTGCATTACACACCCCTGATGGTACCACTGGCTAAGACTCCACCTCAGCTCATTGATTAATTATAAATTTAGAACAAATGATGGATGAAAGCAGGCAGGCCGGCCATTTTTTTCACGCTCATTGGACTTGTTTAATGCAATGCACCTTTGTATATTCACATGCATTCGCTTCATGCTGTAACCACTGTGCATAAAAATTTGGAAACATGGCATACAGTGTATCATTTGCGGTCTAAGTCATGTTTCCCATATTTTCCATTGCAAGATACAAGCCGGTTTGAGTGTTTGGGGCACATTTTAGCTAAAATCATCCTACGGGGCCTAACTGCTTATGCCAAAGCCTGCCTATTTTGAATGGCGTAGTGGTCAATGCAACCTCCAAAAAAATCAGGACTTACTACCCCAATAACCTGCTAACTCACCCCTGAAATACTTACTTATTCACACTATTTTGTTCATTTGACTTGTTTCTAATTTGAAATGCCCATTTTTGTGGGGCCAGAAAGGTGCGTCTTTAAAAAGCGATTTCTACGATACCCCACTTTTGCGCGTCGGACCGCGACTTTTTCCGGAAACGCCGAAAAACCGCAATTTTCAGGAGAAACGAGACGTACATCCTCCCCCTCTGCCGCCCACCCACCCAACTGACAGCCAGCCAGCAGACAAGCACAGAGAGTTCCGTGGGTCTGTCTGTGATGTCATAAAGGGCCTGCTGATCAATGGCCAGCTCTCTGATTGGCTGCTGTGTTTGATTGACAGATTGAATCTGGCAGCTGATTGGCTGTCTACCCTAAAGTGCATTACACACCCCTGATGGTACCACTGGCTAAGACTCCACCTCAGCTCATTGATTAATTATAAATTTAGAACAAATGATGGATGAAAGCAGGCAGGCCGGCCATTTTTTCCACGCTCATTGGACTTGTTTAATGCAATGCACCTTTGTATATTCACATGCATTCGCTTCATGCTGTAACCACTGTGCATAAAAATTTGGAAACATGGCATACAGTGTATCATTTGCTGTCTAAGTCATGTTTCCCATATTTTCCATTGCAAGATACAAGCCGGTTTGAGTGTTTGGGGCACATTTTAGCTAAAATCATCCTACGGGGCCTAACTGCTTATGCCAAAGCCTGCCTATTTTGAATGGCGTAGTGGTCAATGCAACCTCCAAAAAAATCAGGACTTACTACCCCAATAACCTGCTAACTCACCCCTGAAATACTTACTTATTCACACTATTTTGTTCATTTGACTTGTTTCTAATTTGAAATGCCCATTTTTGTGGGGCCAGAAAGGTGCGTCTTTAAAAGGCGATTTCTACGATACCCCACTTTTGCGCGTCGGACCGCGACTTTTTCCGGAAACGCCGAAAAACCGCAATTTTCAGGAGAAACGAGACGTACATCCTCCCCCTCTGCCGCCCACCCACCCAACTGACAGCCAGCCAGCAGACAAGCACAGAGAGTTCCGTGGGTCTGTCTGTGATGTCATAAAGGGCCTGCTGATCAATGGCCAGCTCTCTGATTGGCTGCTGTGTTTGATTGACAGATTGAATCTGGCAGCTGATTGGCTGTCTACCCTAAAGTGCATTACACACCCCTGATGGTACCACTGGCTAAGACTCCACCTCAGCTCATTGATTAATTATAAATTTAGAACAAATGATGGATGAAAGCAGGCAGGCCGGCCATTTTTTCCACGCTCATTGGACTTGTTTAATGCAATGCACCTTTGTATATTCACATGCATTCGCTTCATGCTGTAACCACTGTGCATAAAAATTTGGAAACATGGCATACAGTGTATCATTTGCTGTCTAAGTCATGTTTCCCATATTTTCCATTGCAAGATACAAGCCGGTTTGAGTGTTTGGGGCACATTTTAGCTAAAATCATCCTACGGGGCCTAACTGCTTATGCCAAAGCCTGCCTATTTTGAATGGCGTAGTGGTCAATGCAACCTCCAAAAAAATCAGGACTTACTACCCCAATAACCTGCTAACTCACCCCTGAAATACTTACTTATTCACACTATTTTGTTCATTTGACTTGTTTCTAATTTGAAATGCCCATTTTTGTGGGGCCAGAAAGGTGCGTCTTTAAAAGGCGATTTCTACGATACCCCACTTTTGCGCGTCGGACCGCGACTTTTTCCGGAAACGCAGAAAAACCGCAATTTTCAGGAGAAACGAGACGTACATCCTCCCCCTCTGCCGCCCACCCACCCAACTGACAGCCAGCCAGCAGACAAGCACAGAGAGTTCCGTGGGTCTGTCTGTGATGTCATAAAGGGCCTGCTGATCAATGGCCAGCTCTCTGATTGGCTGCTGTGTTTGATTGACAGATTGAATCTGGCAGCTGATTGGCTGTCTACCCTAAAGTGCATTACACACCCCTGATGGTACCACTGGCTAAGACTCCACCTCAGCTCATTGATTAATTATAAATTTAGAACAAATGATGGATGAAAGCAGGCAGGCCGGCCATTTTTTTCACGCTCATTGGACTTGTTTAATGCAATGCACCTTTGTATATTCACATGCATTCGCTTCATGCTGTAACCACTGTGCATAAAAATTTGGAAACATGGCATACAGTGTATCATTTGCTGTCTAAGTCATGTTTCCCATATTTTCCATTGCAAGATACAAGCCGGTTTGAGTGTTTGGGGCACATTTTAGCTAAAATCATCCTACGGGGCCTAACTGCTTAAGCTAAAGCCTGCCTATTTTGAATGGCGTAGTGGTCACTGCAACCTCCAAAAAAATCAGGACTTACTACCCCAATAACCTGCTAACTCACCCCTGAAATACTTACTTATTCACACTATTTTGTTCATTTGACTTGTTTCTAATTTGAAATGCCCATTTTTGTGGGGCCAGAAAGGTGCGTCTTTAAAAGGCGATTTCTACGATACCCCACTTTTGCGCGTCGGACCGCGACTTTTTCCGGAAACGCCGAAAAACCGCAATTTTCAGGAGAAACGAGACGTACATCCACCCCCTCTGCCGCCCACCCACCCAACTGACAGCCAGCCAGCAGACAAGCACAGAGAGTTCCGTGGGTCTGTCTGTGATGTCATAAAGGGCCTGCTGATCAATGGCCAGCTCTCTGATTGGCTGCTGTGTTTGATTGACAGATTGAATCTGGCAGCTGATTGGCTGTCTACCCTAAAGTGCATTACACACCCCTGATGGTACCACTGGCTAAGACTCCACCTCAGCTCATTGATTAATTATAAATTTAGAACAAATGATGGATGAAAGCAGGCAGGCCGGCCATTTTTTTCACGCTCATTGGACTTGTTTAATGCAATGCACCTGTGTATATTCACATGCATTCACTTCATGCTGTAACCACTGTGCATAAAAATTTGGAAACATGGCATACAGTGTATCATTTGCTGTCTAAGTCATGTTTCCCATATTTTCCATTGCAAGATACAAGCCGGTTTGAGTGTTTGGGGCACATTTTAGCTAAAATCATCCTACGGGGCCTAAATGCTTATGCTAAAGCCTGCCTATTTTGAATGGCGTAGTGGTCACTGCAACCTCCAAAAAAATCAGGACTTACTACCCCAATAACCTGCTAACTCACCCCTGAAATACTTACTTATTGACACTATTTTGTTCATTTGACTTGTTTCTAATTTGAAATGCCCATTTTTGTGGGGCCAGAAAGGTGCGTCTTTAAAAGGCGATTTCTACGATACCCCACTTTTGCGCGTCGGACCGCGACTTTTTCCGGAAACGCTGAAAAACCGCAATTTTCAGGAGAAACGAGACGTACATCCTCCCCCTCTGCCGCCCACCCACCCAACTGACAGCCAGCCAGCAGACAAGCACAGAGAGTTCCGTGGGTCTGTCTGTGATGTCATAAAGGGCCTGCTGATCAATGGCCAGCTCTCTGATTGGCTGCTGTGTTTGATTGACAGATTGAATCTGGCAGCTGATTGGCTGTCTACCCTAAAGTGCATTACACACCCCTGATGGTACCACTGGCTAAGACTCCACCTCAGCTCATTGATTAATTATAAATTTAGAACAAATGATGGATGAAAGCAGGCAGGCCGGCCATTTTTTTCACGCTCATTGGACTTGTTTAATGCAATGCACCTTTGTATATTCACATGCATTCGCTTCATGCTGTAACCACTGTGCATAAAAATTTGGAAACATGGCATACAGTGTATCATTTGCTGTCTAAGTCATGTTTCCCATATTTTCCATTGCAAGATACAAGCCGGTTTGAGTGTTTGGGGCACATTTTAGCTAAAATCATCCTACGGGGCCTAACTGCTTATGCCAAAGCCTGCCTATTTTGAATGGCGTAGTGGTCAATGCAACCTCCAAAAAAATCAGGACTTACTACCCCAATAACCTGCTAACTCACCCCTGAAATACTTACTTATTCACACTATTTTGTTCATTTGACTTGTTTCTAATTTGAAATGCCCATTTTTGTGGGGACAGAAAGGTGCGTCTTTAAAAGCCGATTTCTACGATACCCCACTTTTGCGCGTCGGACCACGACTTTTTCCGGAAACGCTGAAAAACCGCAATTTTCAGGAGAAACGAGACGTACATCCTCCCCCTCTGCCGCCCACCCACCCAACTGACAGCCAGCCAGCAGACAAGCACAGAGAGTTCCGTGGGTCTGTCTGTGATGTCATAAAGGGCCTGCTGATCAATGGCCAGCTCTCTGATTGGCTGCTGTGTTTGATTGACAGATTGAATCTGGCAGCTGATTGGCTGTCTACCCTAAAGTGCATTACACACCCCTGATGGTACCACTGGCTAAGACTCCACCTCAGCTCATTGATTAATTATAAATTTAGAACAAATGGTGGATGAAAGCAGGCAGGCCGGCCATTTTTTTCACGCTCATTGGACTTGTTTAATGCAATGCACCTTTGTATATTCACATGCATTCGCTTCATGCTGTAACCACTGTGCATAAAAATTTGGAAACATGGCATACAGTGTATCATTTGCTGTCTAAGTCATGTTTCCCATATTTTCCATTGCAAGATACAAGCCGGTTTGAGTGTTTGGGGCACATTTTAGCTAAAATCATCCTACGGGGCCTAACTGCTTATGCCAAAGCCTGCCTATTTTGAATGGCGTAGTGGTCAATGCAACCTCCAAAAAAATCAGGACTTACTACCCCAATAACCTGCTAACTCACCCCTGAAATACTTACTTATTCACACTATTTTGTTCATTTGACTTGTTTCTAATTTGAAATGCCCATTTTTGTGGGGCCAGAAAGGTGCGTCTTTAAAAGGCGATTTCTACGATACCCCACTTTTGCGCGTCGGACCACGACTTTTTCCGGAAACGCTGAAAAACCGCAATTTTCAGGAGAAACGAGACGTACATCCTCCCCCTCTGCCGCCCACCCACCCAACTGACAGCCAGCCAGCAGACAAGCACAGAGAGTTCCGTGGGTCTGTCTGTGATGTCATAAAGGGCCTGCTGATCAATGGCCAGCTCTCTGATTGGCTGCTGTGTTTGATTGACAGATTGAATCTGGCAGCTGATTGGCTGTCTACCCTAAAGTGCATTACACACCCCTGATGGTACCACTGGCTAAGACTCCACCTCAGCTCATTGATTAATTATAAATTTAGAACAAATGATGGATGAAAGCAGGCAGGCCAGCCATTTTTTTCACGCTCATTGGACTTGTTTAATGCAATGCACCTTTGTATATTCACATGCATTCGCTTCATGCTGTAACCACTGTGCATAAAAATTTGGAAACATGGCATACAGTGTATCATTTGCTGTCTAAGTCATGTTTCCCATATTTTCCATTGCAAGATACAAGCCGGTTTGAGTGTTTGGGGCACATTTTAGCTAAAATCATCCTACGGGGCCTAACTGCTTATGCTAAAGCCTGCCTATTTTGAATGGCGTAGTGGTCACTGCAACCTCCAAAAAAATCAGGACTTACTACCCCAATAACCTGCTAACTCACCCCTGAAATACTTACTTATTCACACTATTTTGTTCATTTGACTTGTTTCTAATTTTAAATGCCCATTTTTGTGGGGCCAGAAAGGTGCGTCTTTAAAAGGCGATTTCTACGATACCCCACTTTTGCGCGTCGGACCGCGACTTTTTCCGGAAACGCTGAAAAACCGCAATTTTCAGGAGAAACGAGACGTACATCCTCCCCCTCTGCCGCCCACCCACCCAACTGACAGCCAGCCAGCAGACAAGCACAGAGAGTTCCGTGGGTCTGTCTGTGATGTCATAAAGGGCCTGCTGATCAATGGCCAGCTCTCTGATTGGCTGCTGTGTTTGATTGACAGATTGAATCTGGCAGCTGATTGGCTGTCTACCCTAAAGTGCATTACACACCCCTGATGGTACCACTGGCTAAGACTCCACCTCAGCTCATTGATTAATTATAAATTTAGAACAAATGATGGATGAAAGCAGGCAGGCCGGCCATTTTTTTCACGCTCATTGGACTTGTTTAATGCAATGCACCTGTGTATATTCACATGCATTCACTTCATGCTGTAACCACTGTGCATAAAAATTTGGAAACATGGCATACAGTGTATCATTTGCTGTCTAAGTCATGTTTCCCATATTTTCCATTGCAAGATACAAGCCGGTTTGAGTGTTTGGGGCACATTTTAGCTAAAATCATCCTACGGGGCCTAACTGCTTATGCTAAAGCCTGCCTATTTTGAATGGCGTAGTGGTCACTGCAACCTCCAAAAAAATCAGGACTTACTACCCCAATAACCTGCTAACTCACCCCTGAAATACTTACTTATTCACACTATTTTGTTCATTTGACTTGTTTCTAATTTGAAATGCCCATTTTTGTGGGGCCAGAAAGGTGCGTCTTTAAAAGGCGATTTCTACGATACCCCACTTTTGCGCGTCGGAACGCGACTTTTTCCGGAAACGCCGAAAAACCGCAATTTTCAGGAGAAACGAGACGTACATCCTCCCCCTCTGCCGCCCACCCACCCAACTGACAGCCAGCCAGCAGACAAGCACAGAGAGTTCCGTGGGTCTGTCTGTGATGTCATAAAGGGCCTGCTGATCAATGGCCAGCTCTCTGATTGGCTGCTGTGTTTGATTGACAGATTGAATCTGGCAGCTGATTGGCTGTCTACCCTAAAGTGCATTACACACCCCTGATGGTACCACTGGCTAAGACTCCACCTCAGCTCATTGATTAATTATAAATTTAGAACAAATGATGGATGAAAGCAGGCAGGCCGGCCATTTTTTTCACGCTCATTGGACTTGTTTAATGCAATGCACCTTTGTATATTCACATGCATTCGCTTCATGCTGTAACCACTGTGCATAAAAATTTGGAAACATGGCATACAGTGTATCATTTGCTGTCTAAGTCATGTTTCCCATATTTTCCATTGCAAGATACAAGCCGGTTTGAGTGTTTGGGGCACATTTTAGCTAAAATCATCCTACGGGGCCTAACTGCTTATGCCAAAGCCTGCCTATTTTGAATGGCGTAGTGGTCAATGCAACCTCCAAAAAAATCAGGACTTACTACCCCAATAACCTGCTAACTCACCCCTGAAATACTTACTTATTCACACTATTTTGTTCATTTGACTTGTTTCTAATTTGAAATGCCCATTTTTGTGGGGCCAGAAAGGTGCGTCTTTAAAAGGCGATTTCTACGATACCCCACTTTTGCGCGTCGGACCGCGACTTTTTCCGGAAACGCCGAAAAACCGCAATTTTCAGGAGAAACGAGACGTACATCCTCCCCCTCTGCCGCCCACCCACCCAACTGACAGCCAGCCAGCAGACAAGCACAGAGAGTTCCGTGGGTCTGTCTGTGATGTCATAAAGGGCCTGCTGATCAATGGCCAGCTCTCTGATTGGCTGCTGTGTTTGATTGACAGATTGAATCTGGCAGCTGATTGGCTGTCTACCCTAAAGTGCATTACACACCCCTGATGGTACCACTGGCTAAGACTCCACCTCAGCTCATTGATTAATTATAAATTTAGAACAAATGATGGATGAAAGCAGGCAGGCCGGCCATTTTTTTCACGCTCATTGGACTTGTTTAATGCAATGCACCTGTGTATATTCACATGCATTCACTTCATGATGTAACCACTGTGCATAAAAATTTGGAAACATGGCATACAGTGTATCATTTGCTGTCTAAGTCATGTTTCCCATATTTTCCATTGCAAGATACAAGCCGGTTTGAGTGTTTGGGGCACATTTTAGCTAAAATCATCCTACGGGGCCTAACTGCTTATGCTAAAGCCTGCCTATTTTGAATGGCGTAGTGGTCACTGCAACCTCCAAAAAAATCAGGACTTACTACCCCAATAACCTGCTAACTCACCCCTGAAATACTTACTTATTCACACTATTTTGTTCATTTGACTTGTTTCTAATTTGAAATGCCCATTTTTGTGGGGCCAGAAAGGTGCGTCTTTAAAAGGCGATTTCTACGATACCCCACTTTTGCGCGTCGGACCGCGACTTTTTCCGGAAACGCCGAAAAACCGCAATTTTCAGGAGAAACGAGACGTACATCCTCCCCCTCTGCCGCCCGCCCACCCAACTGACAGCCAGCCAGCAGACAAGCACAGAGAGTTCCGTGGGTCTGTCTGTGATGTCATAAAGGGCCTGCTGATCAATGGCCAGCTCTCTGATTGGCTGCTGTGTTTGATTGACAGATTGAATCTGGCAGCTGATTGGCTGTCTACCCTAAAGTGCATTACACACCCCTGATGGTACCACTGGCTAAGACTCCACCTCAGCTCATTGATTAATTATAAATTTAGAACAAATGATGGATGAAAGCAGGCAGGCCGGCCATTTTTTTCACGCTCATTGGACTTGTTTAATGCAATGCACCTGTGTATATTCACATGCATTCACTTCATGCTGTAACCACTGTGCATAAAAATTTGGAAACATGGCATACAGTGTATCATTTGCTGTCTAAGTCATGTTTCCCATATTTTCCATTGCAAGATACAAGCCGGTTTGAGTGTTTGGGGCACATTTTAGCTAAAATCATCCTACGGGGCCTAAATGCTTATGCTAAAGCCTGCCTATTTTGAATGGCGTAGTGGTCACTGCAACCTCCAAAAAAATCAGGACTTACTACCCCAATAACCTGCTAACTCACCCCTGAAATACTTACTTATTCACACTATTTTGTTCATTTGACTTGTTTCTAATTTGAAATGCCCATTTTTGTGGGGCCAGAAAGGTGCGTCTTTAAAAGGCGATTTCTACGATACCCCACTTTTGCGCGTCGGACCGCGACTTTTTCCGGAAACGCCGAAAAACCGCAATTTTCAGGAGAAACGAGACGTACATCCTCCCCCTCTGACGCCCACCCACCCAACTGACAGCCAGCAGACAAGCACAGAGAGTTCCTTGGGTCTGTCTGTGATGTCATAAAGGGCCTGCTGATCAATGGCCAGCTCTCTGATTGGCTGCTGTGTTTGATTGACAGATTGAATCTGGCAGCTGATTGGCTGTCTACCCTAAAGTGCATTACACACCCCTGATGGTACCACTGGCTAAGACTCCACCTCAGCTCATTGATTAATTATAAATTTAGAACAAATGATGGATGAAAGCAGGCAGGCCGGCCATTTTTTTCACGCTCATTGGACTTGTTTAATGCAATGCACCTGTGTATATTCACATGCATTCACTTCATGCTGTAACCACTGTGCATAAAAATTTGGAAACATGGCATACAGTGTATCATTTGCTGTCTAAGTCATGTTTCCCATATTTTCCATTGCAAGATACAAGCCGGTTTGAGTGTTTGGGGCACATTTTAGCTAAAATCATCCTACGGGGCCTAAATGCTTATGCTAAAGCCTGCCTATTTTGAATGGCGTAGTGGTCACTGCAACCTCCAAAAAAATCAGGACTTACTACCCCAATAACCTGCTAACTCACCCCTGAAATACTTACTTATTCACACTATTTTGTTCATTTGACTTGTTTCTAATTTGAAATGCCCATTTTTGTGGGGCCAGAAAGGTGCGTCTTTAAAAGGCGATTTCTACGATACCCCACTTTTGCGCGTCGGACCGCGACTTTTTCCGGAAACGCCGAAAAACCGCAATTTTCAGGAGAAACGAGACGTACATCCTCCCCCTCTGACGCCCACCCACCCAACTGACAGCCAGCAGACAAGCACAGAGAGTTCCTTGGGTCTGTCTGTGATGTCATAAAGGGCCTGCTGATCAATGGCCAGCTCTCTGATTGGCTGCTGTGTTTGATTGACAGATTGAATCTGGCAGCTGATTGGCTGTCTACCCTAAAGTGCATTACACACCCCTGATGGTACCACTGGCTAAGACTCCACCTCAGCTCATTGATTAATTATAAATTTAGAACAAATGATGGATGAAAGCAGGCAGGCCGGCCATTTTTTTCACGCTCATTGGACTTGTTTAATGCAATGCACCTGTGTATATTCACATGCATTCACTTCATGCTGTAACCACTGTGCATAAAAATTTGGAAACATGGCATACAGTGTATCATTTGCTGTCTAAGTCATGTTTCCCATATTTTCCATTGCAAGATACAAGCCGGTTTGAGTGTTTGGGGCACATTTTAGCTAAAATCATCCTACGGGGCCTAACTGCTTATGCTAAAGCCTGCCTATTTTGAATGGCGTAGTGGTCACTGCAACCTCCAAAAAAATCAGGACTTACTACCCCAATAACCTGCTAACTCACCCCTGAAATACTTACTTATTCACACTATTTTGTTCATTTGACTTGTTTCTAATTTGAAATGCCCATTTTTGTGGGGCCAGAAAGGTGCGTCTTTAAAAGGCGATTTCTACGATACCCCACTTTTGCGCGTCGGACCGCGACTTTTTCCGGAAACGCCGAAAAACCGCAATTTTCAGGAGAAACGAGACGTACATCCTCCCCCTCTGCCGCCCACCCACCCAACTGACAGCCAGCCAGCAGACAAGCACAGAGAGTTCCGTGGGTCTGTCTGTGATGTCATAAAGGGCCTGCTGATCAATGGCCAGCTCTCTGATTGGCTGCTGTGTTTGATTGACAGATTGAATCTGGCAGCTGATTGGCTGTCTACCCTAAAGTGCATTACACACCCCTGATGGTACCACTGGCTAAGACTCCACCTCAGCTCATTGATTAATTATAAATTTAGAACAAATGATGGATGAAAGCAGGCAGGCCGGCCATTTTTTTCACGCTCATTGGACTTGTTTAATGCAATGCACCTTTGTATATTCACATGCATTCGCTTCATGCTGTAACCACTGTGCATAAAAATTTGGAAACATGGCATACAGTGTATCATTTGCTGTCTAAGTCATGTTTCCCATATTTTCCATTGCAAGATACAAGCCGGTTTGAGTGTTTGGGGCACATTTTAGCTAAAATCATCCTACGGGGCCTAACTGCTTATGCCAAAGCCTGCCTATTTTGAATGGCGTAGTGGTCACTGCAACCTCCAAAAAAATCAGGACTTACTACCCCAATAACCTGCTAACTCACCCCTGAAATACTTACTTATTCACACTATTTTGTTCATTTGACTTGTTTCTAATTTGAAATGCCCATTTTTGTGGGGCCAGAAAGGTGCGTCTTTAAAAGGCGATTTCTACGATACCCCACTTTTGCGCGTCGGACCGCGACTTTTTCCGGAAACGCCGAAAAACCGCAATTTTCAGGAGAAACGAGACGTACATCCTCCCCCTCTGCCGCCCACCCACCCAACTGACAGCCAGCCAGCAGACAAGCACAGAGAGTTCCGTGGGTCTGTCTGTGATGTCATAAAGGGCCTGCTGATCAATGGCCAGCTCTCTGATTGGCTGCTGTGTTTGATTGACAGATTGAATCTGGCAGCTGATTGGCTGTCTACCCTAAAGTGCATTACACACCCCTGATGGTACCACTGGCTAAGACTCCACCTCAGCTCATTGATTAATTATAAATTTAGAACAAATGATGGATGAAAGCAGGCAGGCCGGCCATTTTTTTCACGCTCATTGGACTTGTTTAATGCAATGCACCTGTATATATTCACATGCATTCACTTCATGCTGTAACCACTGTGCATAAAAATTTGGAAACATGGCATACAGTGTATCATTTGCTGTCTAAGTCATGTTTCCCATATTTTCCATTGCAAGATACAAGCCGGTTTGAGTGTTTGGGGCACATTTTAGCTAAAATCATCCTACGGGGCCTAACTGCTTATGCTAAAGCCTGCCTATTTTGAATGGCGTAGTGGTCACTGCAACCTCCAAAAAAATCAGGACTTACTACCCCAATAACCTGCTAACTCACCCCTGAAATACTTACTTATTCACACTATTTTGTTCATTTGACTTGTTTCTAATTTGAAATGCCCATTTTTGTGGGGCCAGAAAGGTGCGTCTTTAAAAGGCGATTTCTACGATACCCCACTTTTGCGCGTCGGACCGCGACTTTTTCCGGAAACGCCGAAAAACCGCAATTTTCAGGAGAAACGAGACGTACATCCTCCTCCTCTGCCGCCCACCCACCCAACTGACAGCCAGCCAGCAGACAAGCACAGAGAGTTCCGTGGGTCTGTCTGTGATGTCATAAAGGGCCTGCTGATCAATGGCCAGCTCTCTGATTGGCTGCTGTGTTTGATTGACAGATTGAATCTGGCAGCTGATTGGCTGTCTACCCTAAAGTGCATTACACACCCCTGATGGTACCACTGGCTAAGACTCCACCTCAGCTCATTGATTAATTATAAATTTAGAACAAATGATGGATGAAAGCAGGCAGGCCGGCCATTTTTTTCACGCTCATTGGACTTGTTTAATGCAATGCACCTGTGTATATTCACATGCATTCACTTCATGCTGTAACCACTGTGCATAAAAATTTGGAAACATGGCATACAGTGTATCATTTGCTGTCTAAGTCATGTTTCCCATATTTTCCATTGCAAGATACAAGCCGGTTTGAGTGTTTGGGGCACATTTTAGCTAAAATCATCCTACGGGGCCTAACTGCTTATGCTAAAGCCTGCCTATTTTGAATGGCGTAGTGGTCACTGCAACCTCCAAAAAAATCAGGACTTACTACCCCAATAACCTGCTAACTCACCCCTGAAATACTTACTTATTCACACTATTTTGTTCATTTGACTTGTTTCTAATTTGAAATGCCCATTTTTGTGGGGCCAGAAAGGTGCGTCTTTAAAAGGCGATTTCTACGATACCCCACTTTTGCGCGTCGGAACGCGACTTTTTCCGGAAACGCCGAAAAACCGCAATTTTCAGGAGAAACGAGACGTACATCCTCCCCCTCTGCCGCCCACCCACCCAACTGACAGCCAGCCAGCAGACAAGCACAGAGAGTTCCGTGGGTCTGTCTGTGATGTCATAAAGGGCCTGCTGATCAATGGCCAGCTCTCTGATTGGCTGCTGTGTTTGATTGACAGATTGAATCTGGCAGCTGATTGGCTGTCTACCCTAAAGTGCATTACACACCCCTGATGGTACCACTGGCTAAGACTCCACCTCAGCTCATTGATTAATTATAAATTTAGAACAAATGATGGATGAAAGCAGGCAGGCCGGCCATTTTTTTCACGCTCATTGGACTTGTTTAATGCAATGCACCTGTGTATATTCACATGCATTCACTTCATGCTGTAACCACTGTGCATAAAAATTTGGAAACATGGCATACAGTGTATCATTTGCTGTCTAAGTCATGTTTCCCATATTTTCCATTGCAAGATACAAGCCGGTTTGAGTGTTTGGGGCACATTTTAGCTAAAATCATCCTACGGGGCCTAACTGCTTATGCTAAAGCCTGCCTATTTTGAATGGCGTAGTGGTCACTGCAACCTCCAAAAAAATCAGGACTTACTACCCCAATAACCTGCTAACTCACCCCTGAAATACTTACTTATTCACACTATTTTGTTCATTTGACTTGTTTCTAATTTGAAATGCCCATTTTTGTGGGGCCAGAAAGGTGCGTCTTTAAAAGGCGATTTCTACGATACCCCACTTTTGCGCGTCGGACCGCGACTTTTTCCGGAAACGCCGAAAAACCGCAATTTTCAGGAGAAACGAGACGTACATCCTCCCCCTCTGCCGCCCACCCACCCAACTGACAGCCAGCAGACAAGCACAGAGAGTTCCTTGGGTCTGTCTGTGATGTCATAAAGGGCCTGCTGATCAATGGCCAGCTCTCTGATTGGCTGCTGTGTTTGATTGACAGATTGAATCTGGCAGCTGATTGGCTGTCTACCCTAAAGTGCATTACACACCCCTGATGGTACCACTGGCTAAGACTCCACCTCAGCTCATTGATTAATTATAAATTTAGAACAAATGATGGATGAAAGCAGGCAGGCCGGCCATTTTTTTCACGCTCATTGGACTTGTTTAATGCAATGCACCTGTGTATATTCACATGCATTCACTTCATGCTGTAACCACTGTGCATAAAAATTTGGAAACATGGCATACAGTGTATCATTTGCTGTCTAAGTCATGTTTCCCATATTTTCCATTGCAAGATACAAGCCGGTTTGAGTGTTTGGGGCACATTTTAGCTAAAATCATCCTACGGGGCCTAACTGCTTATGCTAAAGCCTGCCTATTTTGAATGGCGTAGTGGTCACTGCAACCTCCAAAAAAATCAGGACTTACTACCCCAATAACCTGCTAACTCACCCCTGAAATACTTACTTATTCACACTATTTTGTTCATTTGACTTGTTTCTAATTTGAAATGCCCATTTTTGTGGGGCCAGAAAGGTGCGTCTTTAAAAGGCGATTTCTACGATACCCCACTTTTGCGCGTCGGACCGCGACTTTTTCCGGAAACGCCCAAAAACCGCAATTTTCAGGAGAAACGAGACGTACATCCTCCCCCTCTGCCGCCCACCCACCCAACTGACAGCCAGCCAGCAGACAAGCACAGAGAGTTCCGTGGGTCTGTCTGTGATGTCATAAAGGGCCTGCTGATCAATGGCCAGCTCTCTGATTGGCTGCTGTGTTTGATTGACAGATTGAATCTGGCAGCTGATTGGCTGTCTACCCTAAAGTGCATTACACACCCCTGATGGTACCACTGGCTAAGACTCCACCTCAGCTCATTGATTAATTATAAATTTAGAACAAATGATGGATGAAAGCAGGCAGGCCGGCCATTTTTTTCACGCTCATTGGACTTGTTTAATGCAATGCACCTTTGTATATTCACATGCATTCGCTTCATGCTGTAACCACTGTGCATAAAAATTTGGAAACATGGCATACAGTGTATCATTTGCTGTCTAAGTCATGTTTCCCATATTTTCCATTGCAAGATACAAGCCGGTTTGAGTGTTTGGGGCACATTTTAGCTAAAATCATCCTACGGGGCCTAACTGCTTATGCCAAAGCCTGCCTATTTTGAATGGCGTAGTGGTCACTGCAACCTCCAAAAAAATCAGGACTTACTACCCCAATAACCTGCTAACTCACCCCTGAAATACTTACTTATTCACACTATTTTGTTCATTTGACTTGTTTCTAATTTGAAATGCCCATTTTTGTGGGGCCAGAAAGGTGCGTCTTTAAAAGGCGATTTCTACGATACCCCACTTTTGCGCGTCGGACCGCGACTTTTTCCGGAAACGCCGAAAAACCGCAATTTTCAGGAGAAACGAGACGTACATCCTCCCCCTCTGCCGCCCACCCACCCAACTGACAGCCAGCCAGCAGACAAGCACAGAGAGTTCCGTGGGTCTGTCTGTGATGTCATAAAGGGCCTGCTGATCAATGGCCAGCTCTCTGATTGGCTGCTGTGTTTGATTGACAGATTGAATCTGGCAGCTGATTGGCTGTCTACCCTAAAGTGCATTACACACCCCTGATGGTACCACTGGCTAAGACTCCACCTCAGCTCATTGATTAATTATAAATTTAGAACAAATGATGGATGAAAGCAGGCAGGCCGGCCATTTTTTTCACGCTCATTGGACTTGTTTAATGCAATGCACCTGTGTATATTCACATGCATTCACTTCATGATGTAACCACTGTGCATAAAAATTTGGAAACATGGCATACAGTGTATCATTTGCTGTCTAAGTCATGTTTCCCATATTTTCCATTGCAAGATACAAGCCGGTTTGAGTGTTTGGGGCACATTTTAGCTAAAATCATCCTACGGGGCCTAACTGCTTATGCTAAAGCCTGCCTATTTTGAATGGCGTAGTGGTCACTGCAACCTCCAAAAAAATCAGGACTTACTACCCCAATAACCTGCTAACTCACCCCTGAAATACTTACTTATTCACACTATTTTGTTCATTTGACTTGTTTCTAATTTGAAATGCCCATTTTTGTGGGGCCAGAAAGGTGCGTCTTTAAAAGGCGATTTCTACGATACCCCACTTTTGCGCGTCGGACCGCGACTTTTTCCGGAAACGCCGAAAAACCGCAATTTTCAGGAGAAACGAGACGTACATCCTCCCCCTCTGCCGCCCACCCACCCAACTGACAGCCAGCCAGCAGACAAGCACAGAGAGTTCCGTGGGTCTGTCTGTGATGTCATAAAGGGCCTGCTGATCAATGGCCAGCTCTCTGATTGGCTGCTGTGTTTGATTGACAGATTGAATCTGGCAGCTGATTGGCTGTCTACCCTAAAGTGCATTACACACCCCTGATGGTACCACTGGCTAAGACTCCACCTCAGCTCATTGATTAATTATAAATTTAGAACAAATGATGGATGAAAGCAGGCAGGCCGGCCATTTTTTTCACGCTCATTGGACTTGTTTAATGCAATGCACCTGTGTATATTCACATGCATTCACTTCATGCTGTAACCACTGTGCATAAAAATTTGGAAACATGGCATACAGTGTATCATTTGCTGTCTAAGTCATGTTTCCCATATTTTCCATTGCAAGATACAAGCCGGTTTGAGTGTTTGGGGCACATTTTAGCTAAAATCATCCTACGGGGCCTAACTGCTTATGCTAAAGCCTGCCTATTTTGAATGGCGTAGTGGTCACTGCAACCTCCAAAAAAATCAGGACTTACTACCCCAATAACCTGCTAACTCACCCCTGAAATACTTACTTATTCACACTATTTTGTTCATTTGACTTGTTTCTAATTTGAAATGCCCATTTTTGTGGGGCCAGAAAGGTGCGTCTTTAAAAGGCGATTTCTACGATTCCCCACTTTTGCGTGTCGGACCGCGACTTTTTCCGGAAACGCCGAAAAACCGCAATTTTCAGGAGAAACGAGACGTACATCCTCCCCCTCTGCCGCCCACCCACCCAACTGACAGCCAGCCAGCAGACAAGCACAGAGAGTTCCGTGGGTCTGTCTGTGATGTCATAAAGGGCCTGCTGATCAATGGCCAGCTCTCTGATTGGCTGCTGTGTTTGATTGACAGATTGAATCTGGCAGCTGATTGGCTGTCTACCCTAAAGTGCATTACACACCCCTGATGGTACCACTGGCTAAGACTCCACCTCAGCTCATTGATTAATTATAAATTTAGAACAAATGATGGATGAAAGCAGGCAGGCCGGCCATTTTTTTCACGCTCATTGGACTTGTTTAATGCAATGCACCTGTGTATATTCACATGCATTCACTTCATGCTGTAACCACTGTGCATAAAAATTTGGAAACATGGCATACAGTGTATCATTTGCTGTCTAAGTCATGTTTCCCATATTTTCCATTGCAAGATACAAGCCGGTTTGAGTGTTTGGGGCACATTTTAGCTAAAATCATCCTACGGGGCCTAACTGCTTATGCTAAAGCCTGCCTATTTTGAATGGCGTAGTGGTCACTGCAACCTCCAAAAAAATCAGGACTTACTACCCCAATAACCTGCTAACTCACCCCTGAAATACTTACTTATTCACACTATTTTGTTCATTTGACTTGTTTCTAATTTGAAATGCCCATTTTTGTGGGGCCAGAAAGGTGCGTCTTTAAAAGGCGATTTCTACGATACCCCACTTTTGCGCGTCGGACCGCGACTTTTTCCGGAAACGCCGAAAAACCGCAATTTTCAGGAGAAACGAGACGTACATCCTCCCCCTCTGCCGCCCACCCACCCAACTGACAGCCAGCCAGCAGACAAGCACAGAGAGTTCCGTGGGTCTGTCTGTGATGTCATAAAGGGCCTGCTGATCAATGGCCAGCTCTCTGATTGGCTGCTGTGTTTGATTGACAGATTGAATCTGGCAGCTGATTGGCTGTCTACCCTAAAGTGCATTACACACCCCTGATGGTACCACTGGCTAAGACTCCACCTCAGCTCATTGATTAATTATAAATTTAGAACAAATGATGGATGAAAGCAGGCAGGCCGGCCATTTTTTTCACGCTCATTGGACTTGTTTAATGCAATGCACCTGTGTATATTCACATGCATTCACTTCATGCTGTAACCACTGTGCATAAAAATTTGGAAACATGGCATACAGTGTATCATTTGCTGTCTAAGTCATGTTTCCCATATTTTCCATTGCAAGATACAAGCCGGTTTGAGTGTTTGGGGCACATTTTAGCTAAAATCATCCTACGGGGCCTAAATGCTTATGCTAAAGCCTGCCTATTTTGAATGGCGTAGTGGTCACTGCAACCTCCAAAAAAATCAGGACTTACTACCCCAATAACCTGCTAACTCACCCCTGAAATACTTACTTATTCACACTATTTTGTTCATTTGACTTGTTTCTAATTTGAAATGCCCATTTTTGTGGGGCCAGAAAGGTGCGTCTTTAAAAGGCGATTTCTACGATACCCCACTTTTGCGCGTCGGACCGCGACTTTTTCCGGAAACGCCGAAAAACCGCAATTTTCAGGAGAAACGAGACGTACATCCTCCCCCTCTGCCGCCCACCCACCCAACTGACAGCCAGCAGACAAGCACAGAGAGTTCCTTGGGTCTGTCTGTGATGTCATAAAGGGCCTGCTGATCAATGGCCAGCTCTCTGATTGGCTGCTGTGTTTGATTGACAGATTGAATCTGGCAGCTGATTGGCTGTCTACCCTAAAGTGCATTACACACCCCTGATGGTACCACTGGCTAAGACTCCACCTCAGCTCATTGATTAATTATAAATTTAGAACAAATGATGGATGAAAGCAGGCAGGCCGGCCATTTTTTTCACGCTCATTGGACTTGTTTAATGCAATGCACCTGTGTATATTCACATGCATTCACTTCATGCTGTAACCACTGTGCATAAAAATTTGGAAACATGGCATACAGTGTATCATTTGCTGTCTAAGTCATGTTGCCCATATTTTCCATTGCAAGATACAAGCCGGTTTGAGTGTTTGGGGCACATTTTAGCTAAAATCATCCTACGGGGCCTAACTGCTTATGCTAAAGCCTGCCTATTTTGAATGGCGTAGTGGTCACTGCAACCTCCAAAAAAATCAGGACTTACTACCCCAATAACCTGCTAACTCACCCCTGAAATACTTACTTATTCACACTATTTTGTTCATTTGACTTGTTTCTAATTTGAAATGCCCATTTTTGTGGGGCCAGAAAGGTGCGTCTTTAAAAGGCGATTTCTACGATACCCCACTTTTGCGCGTCGGACCGCGACTTTTTCCGGAAACGCCGAAAAACCGCAATTTTCAGGAGAAACGAGACGTACATCCTCCCCCTCTGCCGCCCACCCACCCAACTGACAGCCAGCCAGCAGACAAGCACAGAGAGTTCCGTGGGTCTGTCTGTGATGTCATAAAGGGCCTGCTGATCAATGGCCAGCTCTCTGATTGGCTGCTGTGTTTGATTGACAGATTGAATCTGGCAGCTGATTGGCTGTCTACCCTAAAGTGCATTACACACCCCTGATGGTACCACTGGCTAAGACTCCACCTCAGCTCATTGATTAATTATAAATTTAGAACAAATGATGGATGAAAGCAGGCAGGCCGGCCATTTTTTTCACGCTCATTGGACTTGTTTAATGCAATGCACCTTTGTATATTCACATGCATTCGCTTCATGCTGTAACCACTGTGCATAAAAATTTGGAAACATGGCATACAGTGTATCATTTGCTGTCTAAGTCATGTTTCCCATATTTTCCATTGCAAGATACAAGCCGGTTTGAGTGTTTGGGGCACATTTTAGCTAAAATCATCCTACGGGGCCTAACTGCTTATGCCAAAGCCTGCCTATTTTGAATGGCGTAGTGGTCACTGCAACCTCCAAAAAAATCAGGACTTACTACCCCAATAACCTGCTAACTCACCCCTGAAATACTTACTTATTCACACTATTTTGTTCATTTGACTTGTTTCTAATTTGAAATGCCCATTTTTGTGGGGCCAGAAAGGTGCGTCTTTAAAAGGCGATTTCTACGATACCCCACTTTTGCGCGTCGGACCGCGACTTTTTCCGGAAACGCCGAAAAACCGCAATTTTCAGGAGAAACGAGACGTACATCCTCCCCCTCTGCCGCCCACCCACCCAACTGACAGCCAGCCAGCAGACAAGCACAGAGAGTTCCGTGGGTCTGTCTGTGATGTCATAAAGGGCCTGCTGATCAATGGCCAGCTCTCTGATTGGCTGCTGTGTTTGATTGACAGATTGAATCTGGCAGCTGATTGGCTGTCTACCCTAAAGTGCATTACACACCCCTGATGGTACCACTGGCTAAGACTCCACCTCAGCTCATTGATTAATTATAAATTTAGAACAAATGATGGATGAAAGCAGGCAGGCCGGCCATTTTTTTCACGCTCATTGGACTTGTTTAATGCAATGCACCTGTGTATATTCACATGCATTCACTTCATGATGTAACCACTGTGCATAAAAATTTGGAAACATGGCATACAGTGTATCATTTGCTGTCTAAGTCATGTTTCCCATATTTTCCATTGCAAGATACAAGCCGGTTTGAGTGTTTGGGGCACATTTTAGCTAAAATCATCCTACGGGGCCTAACTGCTTATGCTAAAGCCTGCCTATTTTGAATGGCGTAGTGGTCACTGCAACCTCCAAAAAAATCAGGACTTACTACCCCAATAACCTGCTAACTCACCCCTGAAATACTTACTTATTCACACTATTTTGTTCATTTGACTTGTTTCTAATTTGAAATGCCCATTTTTGTGGGGCCAGAAAGGTGCGTCTTTAAAAGGCGATTTCTACGATACCCCACTTTTGCGCGTCGGACCGCGACTTTTTCCGGAAACGCCGAAAAACCGCAATTTTCAGGAGAAACGAGACGTACATCCTCCCCCTCTGCCGCCCACCCACCCAACTGACAGCCAGCCAGCAGACAAGCACAGAGAGTTCCGTGGGTCTGTCTGTGATGTCATAAAGGGCCTGCTGATCAATGGCCAGCTCTCTGATTGGCTGCTGTGTTTGATTGACAGATTGAATCTGGCAGCTGATTGGCTGTCTACCCTAAAGTGCATTACACACCCCTGATGGTACCACTGGCTAAGACTCCACCTCAGCTCATTGATTAATTATAAATTTAGAACAAATGATGGATGAAAGCAGGCAGGCCGGCCATTTTTTTCACGCTCATTGGACTTGTTTAATGCAATGCACCTGTGTATATTCACATGCATTCACTTCATGCTGTAACCACTGTGCATAAAAATTTGGAAACATGGCATACAGTGTATCATTTGCTGTCTAAGTCATGTTTCCCATATTTTCCATTGCAAGATACAAGCCGGTTTGAGTGTTTGGGGCACATTTTAGCTAAAATCATCCTACGGGGCCTAAATGCTTATGCTAAAGCCTGCCTATTTTGAATGGCGTAGTGGTCACTGCAACCTCCAAAAAAATCAGGACTTACTACCCCAATAACCTGCTAACTCACCCCTGAAATACTTACTTATTCACACTATTTTGTTCATTTGACTTGTTTCTAATTTGAAATGCCCATTTTTGTGGGGCCAGAAAGGTGCGTCTTTAAAAGGCGATTTCTACGATACCCCACTTTTGCGCGTCGGACCGCGACTTTTTCCGGAAACGCCGAAAAACCGCAATTTTCAGGAGAAACGAGACGTACATCCTCCCCCTCTGCCGCCCACCCACCCAACTGACAGCCAGCAGACAAGCACAGAGAGTTCCTTGGGTCTGTCTGTGATGTCATAAAGGGCCTGCTGATCAATGGCCAGCTCTCTGATTGGCTGCTGTGTTTGATTGACAGATTGAATCTGGCAGCTGATTGGCTGTCTACCCTAAAGTGCATTACACACCCCTGATGGTACCACTGGCTAAGACTCCACCTCAGCTCATTGATTAATTATAAATTTAGAACAAATGATGGATGAAAGCAGGCAGGCCGGCCATTTTTTTCACGCTCATTGGACTTGTTTAATGCAATGCACCTGTGTATATTCACATGCATTCACTTCATGCTGTAACCACTGTGCATAAAAATTTGGAAACATGGCATACAGTGTATCATTTGCTGTCTAAGTCATGTTTCCCATATTTTCCATTGCAAGATACAAGCCGGTTTGAGTGTTTGGGGCACATTTTAGCTAAAATCATCCTACGGGGCCTAACTGCTTATGCTAAAGCCTGCCTATTTTGAATGGCGTAGTGGTCACTGCAACCTCCAAAAAAATCAGGACTTACTACCCCAATAACCTGCTAACTCACCCCTGAAATACTTACTTATTCACACTATTTTGTTCATTTGACTTGTTTCTAATTTGAAATGCCCATTTTTGTGGGGCCAGAAAGGTGCGTCTTTAAAAGGCGATTTCTACGATACCCCACTTTTGCGCGTCGGACCGCGACTTTTTCCGGAAACGCTGAAAAACCGCAATTTTCAGGAGAAACGAGACGTACATCCTCCCCCTCTGCCGCCCACCCACCCAACTGACAGCCAGCCAGCAGACAAGCACAGAGAGTTCCGTGGGTCTGTCTGTGATGTCATAAAGGGCCTGCTGATCAATGGCCAGCTCTCTGATTGGCTGCTGTGTTTGATTGACAGATTGAATCTGGCAGCTGATTGGCTGTCTACCCTAAAGTGCATTACACACCCCTGATGGTACCACTGGCTAAGACTCCACCTCAGCTCATTGATTAATTATAAATTTAGAACAAATGATGGATGAAAGCAGGCAGGCCGGCCATTTTTTTCACGCTCATTGGACTTGTTTAATGCAATGCACCTGTGCATATTCACATGCATTCACTTCATGCTGTAACCACTGTGCATAAAAATTTGGAAACATGGCATACAGTGTATCATTTGCTGTCTAAGTCATGTTTCCCATATTTTCCATTGCAAGATACAAGCCGGTTTGAGTGTTTGGGGCACATTTTAGCTAAAATCATCCTACGGGGCCTAAATGCTTATGCTAAAGCCTGCCTATTTTGAATGGCGTAGTGGTCACTGCAACCTCCAAAAAAATCAGGACTTACTACCCCAATAACCTGCTAACTCACCCCTGAAATACTTACTTATTCACACTATTTTGTTCATTTGACTTGTTTCTAATTTGAAATGCCCATTTTTGTGGGGCCAGAAAGGTGCGTCTTTAAAAGGCGATTTCTACGATACCCCACTTTTGCGCGTCGGACCGCGACTTTTTCCGGAAACGCTGAAAAACCGCAATTTTCAGGAGAAACGAGACGTACATCCTCCCCCTCTGCCGCCCACCCACCCAACTGACAGCCAGCCAGCAGACAAGCACAGAGAGTTCCGTGGGTCTGTCTGTGATGTCATAAAGGGCCTGCTGATCAATGGCCAGCTCTCTGATTGGCTGCTGTGTTTGATTGACAGATTGAATCTGGCAGCTGATTGGCTGTCTACCCTAAAGTGCATTACACACCCCTGATGGTACCACTGGCTAAGACTCCACCTCAGCTCATTGATTAATTATAAATTTAGAACAAATGATGGATGAAAGCAGGCAGGCCGGCCATTTTTTTCACGCTCATTGGACTTGTTTAATGCAATGCACCTTTGTATATTCACATGCATTCGCTTCATGCTGTAACCACTGTGCATAAAAATTTGGAAACATGGCATACAGTGTATCATTTGCTGTCTAAGTCATGTTTCCCATATTTTCCATTGCAAGATACAAGCCGGTTTGAGTGTTTGGGGCACATTTTAGCTAAAATCATCCTACGGGGCCTAACTGCTTATGCCAAAGCCTGCCTTTTTTGAATGGCGTAGTGGTCAATGCAACCTCCAAAAAAATCAGGACTTACTACCCCAATAACCTGCTAACTCACCCCTGAAATACTTACTTATTCACACTATTTTGTTCATTTGACTTGTTTCTAATTTGAAATGCCCATTTTTGTGGGGCCAGAAAGGTGCGTCTTTAAAATGCGATTTCTACGATACCCCACTTTTGCGCGTCGGACCGCGACTTTTTCCGGAAACGCCGAAAAACCGCAATTTTCAGGAGAAACGAGACGTACATCCTCCCCCTCTGCCGCCCACCCACCCAACTGACAGCCAGCCAGCAGACAAGCACAGAGAGTTCCGTGGGTCTGTCTGTGATGTCATAAAGGGCCTGCTGATCAATGGCCAGCTCTCTGATTGGCTGCTGTGTTTGATTGACAGATTGAATCTGGCAGCTGATTGGCTGTCTACCCTAAAGTGCATTACACACCCCTGATGGTACCACTGGCTAAGACTCCACCTCAGCTCATTGATTAATTATAAATTTAGAACAAATGATGGATGAAAGCAGGCAGGCCGGCCATTTTTTTCACGCTCATTGGACTTGTTTAATGCAATGCACCTTTGTATATTCACATGCATTCGCTTCATGCTGTAACCACTGTGCATAAAAATTTGGAAACATGGCATACAGTGTATCATTTGCTGTCTAAGTCATGTTTCCCATATTTTCCATTGCAAGATACAAGCCGGTTTGAGTGTTTGGGGCACATTTTAGCTAAAATCATCCTACGGGGCCTAACTGCTTATGCCAAAGCCTGCCTATTTTGAATGGCGTAGTGGTCAATGCAACCTCCAAAAAAATCAGGACTTACTACCCCAATAACCTGCTAACTCACCCCTGAAATACTTACTTATTCACACTATTTTGTTCATTTGACTTGTTTCTAATTTGAAATGCCCATTTTTGTGGGGCCAGAAAGGTGCGTCTTTAAAAGGCGATTTCTACGATACCCCACTTTTGCGCGTCGGACCGCGACTTTTTCCGGAAACGCCGAAAAACCGCAATTTTCAGGAGAAACGAGACGTACATCCTCCCCCTCTGCCGCCCACCCACCCAACTGACAGCCAGCCAGCAGACAAGCACAGAGAGTTCCGTGGGTCTGTCTGTGATGTCATAAAGGGCCTGCTGATCAATGGCCAGCTCTCTGATTGGCTGCTGTGTTTGATTGACAGATTGAATCTGGCAGCTGATTGGCTGTCTACCCTAAAGTGCATTACACACCCCTGATGGTACCACTGGCTAAGACTCCACCTCAGCTCATTGATTAATTATAAATTTAGAACAAATGATGGATGAAAGCAGGCAGGCCGGCCATTTTTTTCACGCTCATTGGACTTGTTTAATGCAATGCACCTTTGTATATTCACATGCATTCGCTTCATGCTGTAACCACTGTGCATAAAAATTTGGAAACATGGCATACAGTGTATCATTTGCTGTCTAAGTCATGTTTCCCATATTTTCCATTGCAAGATACAAGCCGGTTTGAGTGTTTGGGGCACATTTTAGCTAAAATCATCCTACGGGGCCTAACTGATTATGCCAAAGCCTGCCTATTTTGAATGGCGTAGTGGTCACTGCAACCTCCAAAAAAATCAGGACTTACTACCCCAATAACCTGCTAACTCACCCCTGAAATACTTACTTATTCACACTATTTTGTTCATTTGACTTGTTTCTAATTTGAAATGCCCATTTTTGTGGGGCCAGAAAGGTGCGTCTTTAAAAGGCGATTTCTACGATACCCCACTTTTGCGCGTCGGACCGCGACTTTTTCCGGAAACGCCGAAAAACCGCAATTTTCAGGAGAAACAAGACGTACATCCTCCCCCTCTGCCGCCCACCCACCCAACTGACAGCCAGCCAGCAGACAAGCACAGAGAGTTCCGTGGGTCTGTCTGTGATGTCATAAAGGGCCTGCTGATCAATGGCCAGCTCTCTGATTGGCTGCTGTGTTTGATTGACAGATTGAATCTGGCAGCTGATTGGCTGTCTACCCTAAAGTGCATTACACACCCCTGATGGTACCACTGGCTAAGACTCCACCTCAGCTCATTGATTAATTATAAATTTAGAACAAATGATGGATGAAAGCAGGCAGGCCGGCCATTTTTTTCACGCTCATTGGACTTGTTTAATGCAATGCACCTGTGTATATTCACATGCATTCACTTCATGCTGTAACCACTGTGCATAAAAATTTGGAAACATGGCATACAGTGTATCATTTGCTGTCTAAGTCATGTTTCCCATATTTTCCATTGCAAGATACAAGCCGGTTTGAGTGTTTGGGGCACATTTTAGCTAAAATCATCCTACGGGGCCTAACTGCTTATGCTAAAGCCTGCCTATTTTGAATGGCGTAGTGGTCACTGCAACCTCCAAAAAAATCAGGACTTACTACCCCAATAACCTGCTAACTCACCCCTGAAATACTTACTTATTCACACTATTTTGTTCATTTGACTTGTTTCTAATTTGAAATGCCCATTTTTGTGGGGCCAGAAAGGTGCGTCTTTAAAAGGCGATTTCTACGATACCCCACTTTTGCGCGTCGGACCGCGAATTTTTCCGGAAACGCCGAAAAACCGCAATTTTCAGGAGAAACGAGACGTACATCCTCCCCCTCTGCCGCCCACCCACCCAACTGACAGCCAGCCAGCAGACAAGCACAGAGAGTTCCGTGGGTCTGTCTGTGATGTCATAAAGGGCCTGCTGATCAATGGCCAGCTCTCTGATTGGCTGCTGTGTTTGATTGACAGATTGAATCTGGCAGCTGATTGGCTGTCTACCCTAAAGTGCATTACACACCCCTGATGGTACCACTGGCTAAGACTCCACCTCAGCTCATTGATTAATTATAAATTTAGAACAAATGATGGATGAAAGCAGGCAGGCCGGCCATTTTTTTCACGCTCATTGGACTTGTTTAATGCAATGCACCTTTGTATATTCACATGCATTCGCTTCATGCTGTAACCACTGTGCATAAAAATTTGGAAACATGGCATACAGTGTATCATTTGCTGTCTAAGTCATGTTTCCCATATTTTCCATTGCAAGATACAAGCCGGTTTGAGTGTTTGGGGCACATTTTAGCTAAAATCATCCTACGGGGCCTAACTGCTTATGCCAAAGCCTGCCTATTTTGAATGGCGTAGTGGTCACTGCAACCTCCAAAAAAATCAGGACTTACTACCCCAATAACCTGCTAACTCACCCCTGAAATACTTACTTATTCACACTATTTTGTTCATTTGACTTGTTTCTAATTTGAAATGCCCATTTTTGTGGGGCCAGAAAGGTGCGTCTTTAAAAGGCGATTTCTACGATACCCCACTTTTGCGCGTCGGACCGCGACTTTTTCCGGAAACGCCGAAAAAACGCAATTTTCAGGAGAAACGAGACGTACATCCTCCCCCTTTGCCGCCCACCCACCCAACTGACAGCCAGCCAGCAGACAAGCACAGAGAGTTCCGTGGGTCTGTCTGTGATGTCATAAAGGGCCTGCTGATCAATGGCCAGCTCTCTGATTGGCTGCTGTGTTTGATTGACAGATTGAATCTGGCAGCTGATTGGCTGTCTACCCTAAAGTGCATTACACACCCCTGATGGTACCACTGGCTAAGACACCACCTCAGCTCATTGATTAATTATAAATTTAGAACAAATGATGGATGAAAGCAGGCAGGCCGGCCATTTTTTTCACGCTCATTGGACTTGTTTAATGCAATGCACCTGTGTATATTCACATGCATTCACTTCATGCTGTAACCACTGTGCATAAAAATTTGGAAACATGGCATACAGTGTATCATTTGCTGTCTAAGTCATGTTTCCCATATTTTCCATTGCAAGATACAAGCCGGTTTGAGTGTTTGGGGCACATTTTAGCTAAAATCATCCTACGGGGCCTAAATGCTTATGCTAAAGCCTGCCTATTTTGAATGGCGTAGTGGTCACTGCAACCTCCAAAAAAATCAGGACTTACTACCCCAATAACCTGCTAACTCACCCCTGAAATACTTACTTATTCACACTATTTTGTTCATTTGACTTGTTTCTAATTTGAAATGCCCATTTTTGTGGGGCCAGAAAGGTGCGTCTTTAAAAGGCGATTTCTACGATACCCCACTTTTGCGCGTCGGACCGCGACTTTTTCCGGAAACGCTGAAAAACCGCAATTTTCAGGAGAAACGAGACGTACATCCTCCCCCTCTGCCGCCCACCCACCCAACTGACAGCCAGCCAGCAGACAAGCACAGAGAGTTCTGTGGGTCTGTCTGTGATGTCATAAAGGGCCTGCTGATCAATGGCCAGCTCTCTGATTGGCTGCTGTGTTTGATTGACAGATTGAATCTGGCAGCTGATTGGCTGTCTACCCTAAAGTGCATTACACACCCCTGATGGTACCACTGGCTAAGACTCCACCTCAGCTCATTGATTAATTATAAATTTAGAACAAATGATGGATAAAAGCAGGCAGGCCGGCCATTTTTTTCACGCTCATTGGACTTGTTTAATGCAATGCACCTTTGTATATTCACATGCATTCGCTTCATGCTGTAACCACTGTGCATAAAAATTTGGAAACATGGCATACAGTGTATCATTTGCTGTCTAAGTCATGTTTCCCATATTTTCCATTGCAAGATACAAGCCGGTTTGAGTGTTTGGGGCACATTTTAGCTAAAATCATCCTACGGGGCCTAACTGCTTATGCCAAAGCCTGCCTATTTTGAATGGCGTAGTGGTCAATGCAACCTCCAAAAAAATCAGGACTTACTACCCCAATAACCTGCTAACTCACCCCTGAAATACTTACTTATTCACACTATTTTGTTCATTTGACTTGTTTCTAATTTGAAATGCCCATTTTTGTGGGGCCAGAAAGGTGCGTCTTTAAAAGGCGATTTCTACGATACCCCACTTTTGCGCGTCGGACCGCAATTTTTCCGGAAACGCCGAAAAACCGCAATTTTCAGGAGAAACGAGACGTACATCCACCCCCTCTGCCGCCCACCCACCCAACTGACAGCCAGCCAGCAGACAAGCACAGAGAGTTCCGTGGGTCTGTCTGTGATGTCATAAAGGGCCTGCTGATCAATGGCCAGCTCTCTGATTGGCTGCTGTGTTTGATTGACAGATTGAATCTGGCAGCTGATTGGCTGTCTACCCTAAAGTGCATTACACACCCCTGATGGTACCACTGGCTAAGACTCCACCTCAGCTCATTGATTAATTATAAATTTAGAACAAATGATGGATGAAAGCAGGCAGGCCGGCCATTTTTTTCACGCTCATTGGACTTATTTAATGCAATGCACCTGTGTATATTCACATGCATTCACTTCATGCTGTAACCACTGTGCATAAAAATTTGGAAACATGGCATACAGTGTATCATTTGCTGTCTAAGTCATGTTTCCCATATTTTCCATTGCAAGATACAAGCCGGTTTGAGTGTTTGGGGCACATTTTAGCTAAAATCATCCTACGGGGCCTAACTGCTTATGCTAAAGCCTGCCTATTTTGAATGGCGTAGTGGTCACTGCAACCTCCAAAAAAATCAGGACTTACTACCCCAATAACCTGCTAACTCACCCCTGAAATACTTACTTATTCACACTATTTTGTTCATTTGACTTGTTTCTAATTTGAAATGCCCATTTTTGTGGGGCCAGAAAGGTGCGTCTTTAAAAGGCGATTTCTACGATACCCCACTTTTGCGCGTCGGACCGCGACTTTTTCCGGAAACGCTGAAAAACCGCAATTTTCAGGAGAAACGAGACGTACATCCTCCCCCTCTGCCGCCCACCCACCCAACTGACAGCCAGCCAGCAGACAAGCACAGAGAGTTCCGTGGGTCTGTCTGTGATGTCATAAAGGGCCTGCTGATCAATGGCCAGCTCTCTGATTGGCTGCTGTGTTTGATTGACAGATTGAATCTGGCAGCTGATTGGCTGTCTACCCTAAAGTGCATTACACACCCCTGATGGTACCACTGGCTAAGACTCCACCTCAGCTCATTGATTAATTATAAATTTAGAACAAATGATGGATGAAAGCAGGCAGGCCGGCCATTTTTTTCACGCTCATTGGACTTGTTTAATGCAATGCACCTTTGTATATTCACATGCATTCGCTTCATGCTGTAACCACTGTGCATAAAAATTTGGAAACATGGCATACAGTGTATCATTTGCTGTCTAAGTCATGTTTCCCATATTTTCCATTGCAAGATACAAGCCGGTTTGAGTGTTTGGGGCACATTTTAGCTAAAATCATCCTACGGGGCCTAACTGCTTATGCCAAAGCCTGCCTATTTTGAATGGCGTAGTGGTCACTGCAACCTCCAAAAAAATCAGGACTTACTACCCCAATAACCTGCTAACTCACCCCTGAAATACTTACTTATTCACACTATTTTGTTCATTTGACTTGTTTCTAATTTGAAATGCCCATTTTTGTGGGGCCAGAAAGGTGCGTATTTAAAAGGCGATTTCTACGATACCCCACTTTTGCGCGTCGGACCGCGACTTTTTCCGTAAACGCCGAAAAACCGCAATTTTCAGGAGAAACGAGACGTACATCCTCCCCCTCTGCCGCCCACCCACCCAACTGACAGCCAGCCAGCAGACAAGCACAGAGAGTTCCGTGGGTCTGTCTGTGATGTCATAAAGGGCCTGCTGATCAATGGCCAGCTCTCTGATTGGCTGCTGTGTTTGATTGACAGATTGAATCTGGCAGCTGATTGGCTGTCTACCCTAAAGTGCATTACACACCCCTGATGGTACCACTGGCTAAGACTCCACCTCAGCTCATTGATTAATTATAAATTTAGAACAAATGATGGATGAAAGCAGGCAGGCCGGCCATTTTTTTCATGCTCATTGGACTTGTTTAATGCAATGCACCTTTGTATATTCACATGCATTCGCTTCATGCTGTAACCACTGTGCATAAAAATTTGGAAACATGGCATACAGTGTATCATTTGCTGTCTAAGTCATGTTTCCCATATTTTCCATTGCAAGATACAAGCCGGTTTGAGTGTTTGGGGCACATTTTAGCTAAAATCATCCTACGGGGCCTAACTGCTTATGCCAAAGCCTGCCTATTTTGAATGGCGTAGTGGTCACTGCAACCTCCAAAAAAATCAGGACTTACTACCCCAATAACCTGCTAACTCACCCCTGAAATACTTACTTATTCACACTATTTTGTTCATTTGACTTGTTTCTAATTTGAAATGCCCATTTTTGTGGGGCCAGAAAGGTGCGTCTTTAAAAGGCGATTTCTACGATACCCCACTTTTGCGCGTCGGACCGCGACTTTTTCCGGAAACGCTGAAAAACCGCAATTTTCAGGAGAAACGAGACGTACATCCTCCCCCTCTGCCGCCCACCCACCCAACTGACAGCCAGCCAGCAGACAAGCACAGAGAGTTCCGTGGGTCTGTCTGTGATGTCATAAAGGGCCTGCTGATCAATGGCCAGCTCTCTGATTGGCTGCTGTGTTTGATTGACAGATTGAATCTGGCAGCTGATTGGCTGTCTACCCTAAAGTGCATTACACACCCCTGATGGTACCACTGGCTAAGACTCCACCTCAGCTCATTGATTAATTATAAATTTAGAACAAATGATGGATGAAAGCAGGCAGGCCGGCCATTTTTTTCACGCTCATTGGACTTGTTTAATGCAATGCACCTGTGTATATTCACATGCATTCGCTTCATGCTGTAACCACTGTGCATAAAAATTTGGAAACATGGCATACAGTGTATCATTTGCTGTCTAAGTCATGTTTCCCATATTTTCCATTGCAAGATACAAGCCGGTTTGAGTGTTTGGGGCACATTTTAGCTAAAATCATCCTACGGGGCCTAACTGCTTATGCCAAAGCCTGCCTATTTTGAATGGCGTAGTGGTCAATGCAACCTCCAAAAAAATCAGGACTTACTACCCCAATAACCTGCTAACTCACCCCTGAAATACTTACTTATTCACACTATTTTGTTCATTTGACTTGTTCCTAATTTGAAATGCCCATTTTTGTGGGGCCAGAAAGGTGCGTCTTTAAAAGGCGATTTCTACGATACCCCACTTTTGCGCGTCGGACCGCGACTTTTTCCGGAAACGCCGAAAAACCGCAATTTTCAGGAGAAACGAGACGTACATCCTCCCCCTCTGCCGCCCACCCACCCAACTGACAGCCAGCCAGCAGACAAGCACAGAGAGTTCCGTGGGTCTGTCTGTGATGTCATAAAGGGCCTGCTGATCAATGGCCAGCTCTCTGATTGGCTGCTGTGTTTGATTGACAGATTGAATCTGGCAGCTGATTGGCTGTCTACCCTAAAGTGCATTACACACCCCTGATGGTACCACTGGCTAAGACTCCACCTCAGCTCATTGATTAATTATAAATTTAGAACAAATGATGGATGAAAGCAGGCAGGCCGGCCATTTTTTTCACGCTCATTGGACTTGTTTAATGCAATGCACCTTTGTATATTCACATGCATTCGCTTCATGCTGTAACCACTGTGCATAAAAATTTGGAAACATGGCATACAGTGTATCATTTGCTGTCTAAGTCATGTTTCCCATATTTTCCATTGCAAGATACAAGCCGGTTTGAGTGTTTGGGGCACATTTTAGCTAAAATCATCCTACGGGGCCTAACTGCTTATGCCAAAGCCTGCCTATTTTGAATGGCGTAGTGGTCAATGCAACCTCCAAAAAAATCAGGACTTACTACCCCAATAACCTGCTAACTCACCCCTGAAATACTTACTTATTCACACTATTTTGTTCATTTGACTTGTTTCTAATTTGAAATGCCCATTTTTGTGGGGCCAGAAAGGTGCGTCTTTAAAAGGCGATTTCTACGATACCCCACTTTTGCGCGTCGGACCGCGACTTTTTCCGGAAACGCCGAAAAACCGCAATTTTCAGGAGAAACGAGACGTACATCCTCCCCCTCTGCCGCCCACCCACCCAACTGACAGCCAGCCAGCAGACAAGCACAGAGAGTTCCGTGGGTCTGTCTGTGATGTCATAAAGGGCCTGCTGATCAATGGCCAGCTCTCTGATTGGCTGCTGTGTTTGATTGACAGATTGAATCTGGCAGCTGATTGGCTGTCTACCCTAAAGTGCATTACACACCCCTGATGGTACCACTGGATAAGACTCCACCTCAGCTCATTGATTAATTATAAATTTAGAACAAATGATGGATGAAAGCAGGCAGGCCGGCCATTTTTTTCACGCTCATTGGACTTGTTTAATGCAATGCACCTTTGTATATTCACATGCATTCGCTTCATGCTGTAACCACTGTGCATAAAAATTTGGAAACATGGCATACAGTGTATCATTTGCTGTCTAAGTCATGTTTCCCATATTTTCCATTGCAAGATACAAGCCGGTTTGAGTGTTTGGGGCACATTTTAGCTAAAATCATCCTACGGGGCCTAACTGCTTATGCTAAAGCCTGCCTATTTTGAATGGCGTAGTGGTCACTGCAACCTCCAAAAAAATCAGGACTTACTACCCCAATAACCTGCTAACTCACCCCTGAAATACTTACTTATTCACACTATTTTGTTCATTTGACTTGTTTCTAATTTGAAATGCCCATTTTTGTGGGGCCAGAAAGGTGCGTCTTTAAAAGGCGATTTCTACGATACCCCACTTTTGCGCGTCGGACCGCGACTTTTTCCGGAAACACAGAAAAACCGCAATTTTCAGGAGAAACGAGACGTACATCCACCCCCTCTGCCGCCCACCCACCCAACTGACAGCCAGCCAGCAGACAAGCACAGAGAGTTCCGTGGGTCTGTCTGTGATGTCATAAAGGGCCTGCTGATCAATGGCCAGCTCTCTGATTGGCTGCTGTGTTTGATTGACAGATTGAATCTGCCAGCTGATTGGCTGTCTACCCTAAAGTGCATTACACACCCCTGATGGTACCACTGGCTAAGACTCCACCTCAGCTCATTGATTAATTATAAATTTAGAACAAATGATGGATGAAAGCAGGCAGGCCGGCCATTTTTTTCACGCTCATTGGACTTGTTTAATGCAATGCACCTGTGTATATTCACATGCATTCACTTCATGCTGTAACCACTGTGCATAAAAATTTGGAAACATGGCATACAGTGTATCATTTGCTGTCTAAGTCATGTTTCCCATATTTTCCATTGCAAGATACAAGCCGGTTTGAGTGTTTGAAGCACATTTTAGCTAAAATCATCCTACGGGGCCTAACTGCTTATGCTAAAGCCTGCCTATTTTGAATGGCGTAGTGGTCACTGCAACCTCCAAAAAAATCAGGACTTACTACCCCAATAACCTGCTAACTCACCCCTGAAATACTTACTTATTCACACTATTTTGTTCATTTGACTTGTTTCTAATTTGAAATGCCCATTTTTGTGGGGCCAGAAAGGTGCGTCTTTAAAAGGCGATTTCTACGATACCCCACTTTTGCGCGTCGGACCGCGACTTTTTCCGGAAACGCCGAAAAACCGCAATTTTCAGGAGAAACGAGACGTACATCCTCCCCCTCTGCCGCCCACCCACCCAACTGACAGCCAGCCAGCAGACAAGCACAGAGAGTTCCGTGGGTCTGTCTGTGATGTCATAAAGGGCCTGCTGATCAATGGCCAGCTCTCTGATTGGCTGCTGTGTTTGATTGACAGATTGAATCTGGCAGCTGATTGGCTGTCTACCCTAAAGTGCATTACACACCCCTGATGGTACCACTGGCTAAGACTCCACCTCAGCTCATTGATTAATTATAAATTTAGAACAAATGATGGATGAAAGCAGGCAGGCCGGCCATTTTTTTCACGCTCATTGGACTTGTTTAATGCAATGCACCTTTGTATATTCACATGCATTCGCTTCATGCTGTAACCACTGTGCATAAAAATTTGGAAACATGGCATACAGTGTATCATTTGCTGTCTAAGTCATGTTTCCCATATTTTCCATTGCAAGATACAAGCCGGTTTGAGTGTTTGGGGCACATTTTAGCTAAAATCATCCTACGGGGCCTAAATGCTTATGCTAAAGCCTGCCTATTTTGAATGGCGTAGTGGTCACTGCAACCTCCAAAAAAATCAGGACTTACTACCCCAATAACCTGCTAACTCACCCCTGAAATTCTTACTTATTCACACTATTTTGTTCATTTGACTTGTTTCTAATTTGAAATGCCCATTTTTGTGGGGCCAGAAAGGTGCGTCTTTAAAAGGCGATTTCTACGATACCCCACTTTTGCGCGTCGGACCGCGACTTTTTCCGGAAACGCTGAAAAACCGCAATTTTCAGGAGAAACAAGACGTACATCCTCCCCCTCTGCCGCCCACCCACCCAACTGACAGCCAGCCAGCAGACAAGCACAGAGAGTTCCGTGGGTCTGTCTGTGATGTCATAAAGGGCCTGCTGATCAATGGCCAGCTCTCTGATTGGCTGCTGTGTTTGATTGACAGATTGAATCTGGCAGCTGATTGGCTGTCTACCCTAAAGTGCATTACACACCCCTGATGGTACCACTGGCTAAGACTCCACCTCAGCTCATTGATTAATTATACATTTAGAACAAATGATGGATGAAAGCAGGCAGGCCGGCCATTTTTTTCACGCTCATTGGACTTGTTTAATGCAATGCACCTTTGTATATTCACATGCATTCGCTTCATGCTGTAACCACTGTGCATAAAAATTTGGAAACATGGCATACAGTGTATCATTTGCTGTCTAAGTCATGTTTCCCATATTTTCCATTGCAAGATACAGATGGGTCTTGTCCCATCTTTGCAGGGGATGGCGCTGGCGTGGCCAGCCGCCATCCCCCGCCAGCGCCATGGCGACGGTGAGAAGCGGACGCGCGCGCACGAGAGGCGCGCGCGTCCCCTTCCGACGGCGCTTCGATGCGTTCCCCCGGGTCCCCGCCGGCTTGCCGGCGGTAACCCGGGGTCCCCGCCGCCTGCCCGCACCCCCCACTAACCCCCCTAGCCCTGTCCGTCTCCCTGAGGCGGAGACGGACAGGGTTTCCGTCGCGCTAGCGCCGGAGACTGAGACGCGCGTGCGCGTGAGACGCACGCGCGTCTCAGTCTCCTCGCTGGCGAGGCTGCTGGCGGGTCGACAGCGCGTACGTTCTGGCGACCCGCCAGCAAGGATGGCAAAAGACCCATCTGTACAAGCCGGTTTGAGTGTTTGGGGCACATTTTAGCTAAAATCATCCTACGGGGCCTAACTGCTTATGCCAAAGCCTGCCTATTTTGAATGGCGTAGTGGTCAATGCAACCTCCAAAAAAATCAGGACTTACTACCCCAATAACCTGCTGACTCACCCCTGAAATACTTACTTATTCACACTATTTTGTTCATTTGACTTGTTTCTAATTTGAAATGCCCATTTTTGTGGGGCCAGAAAGGTGCGTCTTTAAAAGGCGATTTCTACGATACCCCACTTTTGCGCGTCGGACCGCGACTTTTTTCGGAAACGCTGAAAAACCGCAATTTTCAGGAGAAACGAGACGTACATCCTCCCCCTCTGCCGCCCACCCACCCAACTGACAGCCAGCCAGCAGACAAGCACAGAGAGTTCCGTGGGTCTGTCTGTGATGTCATAAAGGGCCTGCTGATCAATGGCCAGCTCTCTGATTGGCTGCTGTGTTTGATTGACAGATTGAATCTGGCAGCTGATTGGCTGTCTACCCTAAAGTGCATTACACACCCCTGATGGTACCACTGGCTAAGACTCCACCTCAGCTCATTGATTAATTATAAATTTATAACAAATGATGGATGAAAGCAGGCAGGCCGGCCATTTTTTTCACGCTCATTGGACTTGTTTAATGCAATGCACCTGTGTATATTCACATGCATTCACTTCATGCTGTAACCACTGTGCATAAAAATTTGGAAACATGGCATACAGTGTATCATTTGCTGTCTAAGTCATGTTTCCCATATTTTCCATTGCAAGATACAAGCCGGTTTGAGTGTTTGGGGCACATTTTAGCTAAAATCATCCTACGGGGCCTAACTGCTTATGCCAAAGCCTGCCTATTTTGAATGGCGTAGTGGTCAATGCAACCTCCAAAAAAATCAGGACTTACTACCCCAATAACCTGCTAACTCACCCCTGAAATACTTACTTATTCACACTATTTTGTTCATTTGACTTGTTTCTAATTTGAAATGCCCATTTTTGTGGGGCCAGAAAGGTGCGTCTTTAAAAGGCGATTTCTACGATACCCCACTTTTGCGCGTCGGACCGCGACTTTTTCCGGAAACGCCGAAAAACCGCAATTTTCAGGAGAAACGAGACGTACATCCTCCCCCTCTGCCGCCCACCCACCCAACTGACAGCCAGCCAGCAGACAAGCACAGAGAGTTCCGTGGGTCTGTCTGTGATGTCATAAAGGGCCTGCTGATCAATGGCCAGCTCTCTGATTGGCTGCTGTGTTTGATTGACAGATTGAATCTGGCAGCTGATTGGCTGTCTACCCTAAAGTGCATTACACACCCCTGATGGTACCACTGGCTAAGACTCCACCTCAGCTCATTGATTAATTATAAATTTAGAACAAATGATGGATGAAAGCAGGCAGGCCGGCCATTTTTTTCACGCTCATTGGACTTGTTTAATGCAATGCACCTTTGTATATTCACATGCATTCGCTTCATGCTGTAACCACTGTGCATAAAAATTTGGAAACATGGCATACAGTGTATCATTTGCTGTCTAAGTCATGTTTCCCATATTTTCCATTGCAAGATACAAGCCGGTTTGAGTGTTTGGGGCACATTTTAGCTAAAATCATCCTACGGGGCCTAAATGCTTATGCTAAAGCCTGCCTATTTTGAATGGCGTAGTGGTCACTGCAACCTCCAAAAAATCAGGACTTACTACCCCAATAACCTGCTAACTCACCCCTGAAATACTTACTTATTCACACTATTTTGTTCATTTGACTTGTTTCTAATTTGAAATGCCCATTTTTGTGGGGCCAGAAAGGTGCGTCTTTAAAAGGCGATTTCTACGATACCCCACTTTTGCGCGTCGGACCGCGACTTTTTCCGGAAACGCCGAAAAACCGCAATTTTCAGGAGAAACGAGACGTACATCCTCCCCCTCTGCCGCCCACCCACCCAACTGACAGCCAGCCAGCAGACAAGCACAGAGAGTTCCGTGGGTCTGTCTGTGATGTCATAAAGGGCCTGCTGATCAATGGCCAGCTCTCTGATTGGCTGCTGTGTTTGATTGACAGATTGAATCTGGCAGCTGATTGGCTGTCTACCCTAAAGTGCATTACACACCCCTGATGGTACCACTGGCTAAGACTCCACCTCAGCTCATTGATTAATTATAAATTTAGAACAAATGATGGATGAAAGCAGGCAGGCCGGCCATTTTTTTCACGCTCATTGGACTTGTTTAATGCAATGCACCTTTGTATATTCACATGCATTCGCTTCATGCTGTAACCACTGTGCATAAAAATTTGGAAACATGGCATACAGTGTATCATTTGCTGTCTAAGTCATGTTTCCCATATTTTCCATTGCAAGATACAAGCCGGTTTGAGTGTTTGGGGCACATTTTAGCTAAAATCATCCTACGGGGCCTAAATGCTTATGCCAAAGCCTGCCTATTTTGAATGGCGTAGTGGTCAATGCAACCTCCAAAAAAATCAGGACTTACTACCCCAATAACCTGCTAACTCACCCCTGAAATACTTACTTATTCACACTATTTTGTTCATTTGACTTGTTTCTAATTTGAAATGCCCATTTTTGTGGGGCCAGAAAGGTGCGTCTTTAAAAGGCGATTTCTACGATACCCCACTTTTGCGCGTCGGACCGCGACTTTTTCCGGAAACGCCGAAAAACCGCAATTTTCAGGAGAAACGAGACGTACATCCTCCCCCTCTGCCGCCCACCCACCCAACTGACAGCCAGCCAGCAGACAAGCACAGAGAGTTCCGTGGGTCTGTCTGTGATGTCATAAAGGGCCTGCTGATCAATGGCCAGCTCTCTGATTGGCTGCTGTGTTTGATTGACAGATTGAATCTGGCAGCTGATTGGCTGTCTACCCTAAAGTGCATTACACACCCCTGATGGTACCACTGGCTAAGACTCCACCTCAGCTCATTGATTAATTATAAATTTAGAACAAATGATGGATGAAAGCAGGCAGGCCGGCCATTTTTTTCACGCTCATTGGACTTGTTTAATGCAATGCACCTGTGTATATTCACATGCATTCACTTCATGCTGTAACCACTGTGCATAAAAATTTGGAAACATGGCATACAGTGTATCATTTGCTGTCTAAGTCATGTTTCCCATATTTTCCATTGCAAGATACAAGCCGGTTTGAGTGTTTGGGGCACATTTTAGCTAAAATCATCCTACGGGGCCTAAATGCTTATGCTAAAGCCTGCCTATTTTGAATGGCGTAGTGGTCACTGCAACCTCCAAAAAAATCAGGACTTACTACCCCAATAACCTGCTAACTCACCCCTGAAATACTTACTTATTCACACTATTTTGTTCATTTGACTTGTTTCTAATTTGAAATGCCCATTTTTGTGGGGCCAGAAAGGTGCGTCTTTAAAAGGCGATTTCTACGATACCCCACTTTTGCGCGTCGGACCGCGACTTTTTCCGGAAACGCTGAAAAACCGCAATTTTCAAGAGAAACGAGACGTACATCCTCCCCCTCTGCCGCCCACCCACCCAACTGACAGCCAGCCAGCAGACAAGCACAGAGAGTTCCGTGGGTCTGTCTGTGATGTCATAAAGGGCCTGCTGATCAATGGCCAGCTCTCTGATTGGCTGCTGTGTTTGATTGACAGATTGAATCTGGCAGCTGATTGGCTGTCTACCCTAAAGTGCATTACACACCCCTGATGGTACCACTGGCTAAGACTCCACCTCAGCTCATTGATTAATTATAAATTTAGAACAAATGATGGATGAAAGCAGGCAGGCCGGCCATTTTTTTCACGCTCATTGGACTTGTTTAATGCAATGCACCTTTGTATATTCACATGCATTCGCTTCATGCTGTAACCACTGTGCATAAAAATTTGGAAACATGGCATACAGTGTATCATTTGCTGTCTAAGTCATGTTTCCCATATTTTCCATTGCAAGATACAAGCCGGTTTGAGTGTTTGGGGCACATTTTAGCTAAAATCATCCTACGGGGCCTAACTGCTTATGCCAAAGCCTGCCTATTTTGAATGGCGTAGTGGTCAATGCAACCTCCAAAAAAATCAGGACTTACTACCCCAATAACCTGCTAACTCACCCCTGAAATACTTACTTATTCACACTATTTTGTTCATTTGACTTGTTTCTAATTTGAAATGCCCATTTTTGTGGGGCCAGAAAGGTGCGTCTTTAAAAGGCGATTTCTACGATACCCCACTTTTGCGCGTCGGACCGCGACTTTTTCCGGAAACGCCGAAAAACCGCAATTTTCAGGAGAAACGAGACGTACATCCTCCCCCTCTGCCGCCCACCCACCCAACTGACAGCCAGCCAGCAGACAAGCACAGAGAGTTCCGTGGGTCTGTCTGTGATGTCATAAAGGGCCTGCTGATCAATGGCCAGCTCTCTGATTGGCTGCTGTGTTTGATTGACAGATTGAATCTGGCAGCTGATTGGCTGTCTACCCTAAAGTGCATTACACACCCCTGATGGTACCACTGGCTAAGACTCCACCTCAGCTCATTGATTAATTATAAATTTAGAACAAATGATGGATGAAAGCAGGCAGGCCGGCCATTTTTTTCACGCTCATTGGACTTGTTTAATGCAATGCACCTTTGTATATTCACATGCATTCGCTTCATGCTGTAACCACTGTGCATAAAAATTTGGAAACATGGCATACAGTGTATCATTTGCTGTCTAAGTCATGTTTCCCATATTTTCCATTGCAAGATACAAGCCGGTTTGAGTGTTTGGGGCACATTTTAGCTAAAATCATCCTACGGGGCCTAAATGCTTATGCTAAAGCCTGCCTATTTTGAATGGCGTAGTGGTCACTGCAACCTCCAAAAAATCAGGACTTACTACCCCAATAACCTGCTAACTCACCCCTGAAATACTTACTTATTCACACTATTTTGTTCATTTGACTTGTTTCTAATTTGAAATGCCCATTTTTGTGGGGCCAGAAAGGTGCGTCTTTAAAAGGCGATTTCTACGATACCCCACTTTTGCGCGTCGGACCGCGACTTTTTCCGGAAACGCCGAAAAACCGCAATTTTCAGGAGAAACGAGACGTACATCCTCCCCCTCTGCCGCCCACCCACCCAACTGACAGCCAGCCAGCAGACAAGCACAGAGAGTTCCGTGGGTCTGTCTGTGATGTCATAAAGGGCCTGCTGATCAATGGCCAGCTCTCTGATTGGCTGCTGTGTTTGATTGACAGATTGAATCTGGCAGCTGATTGGCTGTCTACCCTAAAGTGCATTACACACCCCTGATGGTACCACTGGCTAAGACTCCACCTCAGCTCATTGATTAATTATAAATTTAGAACAAATGATGGATGAAAGCAGGCAGGCCGGCCATTTTTTTCACGCTCATTGGACTTGTTTAATGCAATGCACCTTTGTATATTCACATGCATTCGCTTCATGCTGTAACCACTGTGCATAAAAATTTGGAAACATGGCATACAGTGTATCATTTGCTGTCTAAGTCATGTTTCCCATATTTTCCATTGCAAGATACAAGCCGGTTTGAGTGTTTGGGGCACATTTTAGCTAAAATCATCCTACGGGGCCTAAATGCTTATGCCAAAGCCTGCCTATTTTGAATGGCGTAGTGGTCAATGCAACCTCCAAAAAAATCAGGACTTACTACCCCAATAACCTGCTAACTCACCCCTGAAATACTTACTTATTCACACTATTTTGTTCATTTGACTTGTTTCTAATTTGAAATGCCCATTTTTGTGGGGCCAGAAAGGTGCGTCTTTAAAAGGCGATTTCTACGATACCCCACTTTTGCGCGTCGGACCGCGACTTTTTCCGGAAACGCCGAAAAAACCGCAATTTTCAGGAGAAACGAGACGTACATCCTCCCCCTCTGCCGCCCACCCACCCAACTGACAGCCAGCCAGCAGACAAGCACAGAGAGTTCCGTGGGTCTGTCTGTGATGTCATAAAGGGCCTGCTGATCAATGGCCAGCTCTCTGATTGGCTGCTGTGTTTGATTGACAGATTGAATCTGGCAGCTGATTGGCTGTCTACCCTAAAGTGCATTACACACCCCTGATGGTACCACTGGCTAAGACTCCACCTCAGCTCATTGATTAATTATAAATTTAGAACAAATGATGGATGAAAGCAGGCAGGCCGGCCATTTTTTTCACGCTCATTGGACTTGTTTAATGCAATGCACCTGTGTATATTCACATGCATTCACTTCATGCTGTAACCACTGTGCATAAAAATTTGGAAACATGGCATACAGTGTATCATTTGCTGTCTAAGTCATGTTTCCCATATTTTCCATTGCAAGATACAAGCCGGTTTGAGTGTTTGGGGCACATTTTAGCTAAAATCATCCTACGGGGCCTAAATGCTTATGCTAAAGCCTGCCTATTTTGAATGGCGTAGTGGTCACTGCAACCTCCAAAAAAATCAGGACTTACTACCCCAATAACCTGCTAACTCACCCCTGAAATACTTACTTATTCACACTATTTTGTTCATTTGACTTGTTTCTAATTTGAAATGCCCATTTTTGTGGGGCCAGAAAGGTGCGTCTTTAAAAGGCGATTTCTACGATACCCCACTTTTGCGCGTCGGACCGCGACTTTTTCCGGAAACGCTGAAAAACCGCAATTTTCAAGAGAAACGAGACGTACATCCTCCCCCTCTGCCGCCCACCCACCCAACTGACAGCCAGCCAGCAGACAAGCACAGAGAGTTCCGTGGGTCTGTCTGTGATGTCATAAAGGGCCTGCTGATCAATGGCCAGCTCTCTGATTGGCTGCTGTGTTTGATTGACAGATTGAATCTGGCAGCTGATTGGCTGTCTACCCTAAAGTGCATTACACACCCCTGATGGTACCACTGGCTAAGACTCCACCTCAGCTCATTGATTAATTATAAATTTAGAACAAATGATGGATGAAAGCAGGCAGGCCGGCCATTTTTTTCACGCTCATTGGACTTGTTTAATGCAATGCACCTTTGTATATTCACATGCATTCGCTTCATGCTGTAACCACTGTGCATAAAAATTTGGAAACATGGCATACAGTGTATCATTTGCTGTCTAAGTCATGTTTCCCATATTTTCCATTGCAAGATACAAGCCGGTTTGAGTGTTTGGGGCACATTTTAGCTAAAATCATCCTACGGGGCCTAACTGCTTATGCCAAAGCCTGCCTATTTTGAATGGCGTAGTGGTCAATGCAACCTCCAAAAAAATCAGGACTTACTACCCCAATAACCTGCTAACTCACCCCCGAAATACTTACTTATTCACACTATTTTGTTCATTTGACTTGTTTCTAATTTGAAATGCCCATTTTTGTGGGGCCAGAAAGGTGCGTCTTTAAAAGGCGATTTCTACGATAACCCACTTTTGCGCGTCGGACCGCGACTTTTTCCGGAAACGCCGAAAAACCGCAATTTTCAGGAGAAACGAGACGTACATCCTCCCCCTCTGCCGCCCACCCACCCAACTGACAGCCAGCCAGCAGACAAGCACAGAGAGTTCCGTGGGTCTGTCTGTGATGTCATAAAGGGCCTGCTGATCAATGGCCAGCTCTCTGATTGGCTGCTGTGTTTGATTGACAGATTGAATCTGGCAGCTGATTGGCTGTCTACCCTAAAGTGCATTACACACCCCTGATGGTACCACTGGCTAAGACTCCACCTCAGCTCATTGATTAATTATAAATTTAGAACAAATGATGGATGAAAGCAGGCAGGCCGGCCATTTTTTTCACGCTCATTGGACTTGTTTAATGCAATGCACCTTTGTATATTCACATGCATTCGCTTCATGCTGTAACCACTGTGCATAAAAATTTGGAAACATGGCATACAGTGTATCATTTGCTGTCTAAGTCATGTTTCCCATATTTTCCATTGCAAGATACAAGCCGGTTTGAGTGTTTGGGGCACATTTTAGCTAAAATCATCCTACGGGGCCTAACTGCTTATGCCAAAGCCTGCCTATTTTGAATGGCGTAGTGGTCACTGCAACCTCCAAAAAAATCAGGACTTACTACCCCAATAACCTGCTAACTCACCCCTGAAATACTTACTTATTCACACTATTTTGTTCATTTGACTTGTTTCTAATTTGAAATGCCCATTTTTGTGGGGCCAGAAAGGTGCGTCTTTAAAAGGCGATTTCTACGATACCCCACTTTTGCGCGTCGGACCGCGACTTTTTCCGGAAACGCCGAAAAACCGCAATTTTCAGGAGAAACGAGACGTACATCCTCCCCCTCTGCCGCCCACCCACCCAACTGACAGCCAGCCAGCAGACAAGCACAGAGAGTTCCGTGGGTCTGTCTGTGATGTCATAAAGGGCCTGCTGATCAATGGCCAGCTCTCTGATTGGCTGCTGTGTTTGATTGACAGATTGAATCTGGCAGCTGATTGGCTGTCTACCCTAAAGTGCATTACACACCCCTGATGGTACCACTGGCTAAGACTCCACCTCAGCTCATTGATTAATTATAAATTTAGAACAAATGATGGATGAAAGCAGGCAGGCCGGCCATTTTTTTCACGCTCATTGGACTTGTTTAATGCAATGCACCTTTGTATATTCACATGCATTCGCTTCATGCTGTAACCACTGTGCATAAAAATTTGGAAACATGGCATACAGTGTATCATTTGCTGTCTAAGTCATGTTTCCCATATTTTCCATTGCAAGATACAAGCCGGTTTGAGTGTTTGGGGCACATTTTAGCTAAAATCATCCTACGGGGCCTAACTGCTTATGCCAAAGCCTGCCTATTTTGAATGGCGTAGTGGTCAATGCAACCTCCAAAAAAATCAGGACTTACTACCCCAATAACCTGCTAACTCACCCCTGAAATACTTACTTATTCACACTATTTTGTTCATTTGACTTGTTTCTAATTTGAAATGCCCATTTTTGTGGGGCCAGAAAGGTGCGTCTTTAAAAGGCGATTTCTACGATACCCCACTTTTGCGCGTCGGACCGCGACTTTTTCCGGAAACGCCTAAAAACCGCAATTTTCAGGAGAAACGAGACGTACATCCTCCCCCTCTGCCGCCCACCCACCCAACTGACAGCCAGCCAGCAGACAAGCACAGAGAGTTCCGTGGGTCTGTCTGTGATGTCATAAAGGGCCTGCTGATCAATGGCCAGCTCTCTGATTGGCTGCTGTGTTTGATTGACAGATTGAATCTGGCAGCTGATTGGCTGTCTACCCTAAAGTGCATTACACACCCCTGATGGTACCACTGGCTAAGACTCCACCTCAGCTCATTGATTAATTATAAATTTAGAACAAATGATGGATGAAAGCAGGCAGGCCAGCCATTTTTTTCACGCTCATTGGACTTGTTTAATGCAATGCACCTTTGTATATTCACATGCATTCGCTTCATGCTGTAACCACTGTGCATAAAAATTTGGAAACATGGCATACAGTGTATCATTTGCTGTCTAAGTCATGTTTCCCATATTTTCCATTGCAAGATACAAGCCGGTTTGAGTGTTTGGGGCACATTTTAGCTAAAATCATCCTACGGGGCCTAACTGCTTATGCTAAAGCCTGCCTATTTTGAATGGCGTAGTGGTCACTGCAACCTCCAAAAAAATCAGGACTTACTACCCCAATAACCTGCTAACTCACCCCTGAAATACTTACTTATTCACACTATTTTGTTCATTTGACTTGTTTCTAATTTGAAATGCCCATTTTTGTGGGGCCAGAAAGGTGCGTCTTTAAAAGGCGATTTCTACGATACCCCACTTTTGCGCGTCGGACCGCGACTTTTTCTGGAAACGCTGAAAAACCGCAATTTTCAGGAGAAACGAGACGTACATCCTCCCCCTCTGCCGCCCACCCACCCAACTGACAGCCAGCCAGCAGACAAGCACAGAGAGTTCCGTGGGTCTGTCTGTGATGTCATAAAGGGCCTGCTGATCAATGGCCAGCTCTCTGATTGGCTGCTGTGTTTGATTGACAGATTGAATCTGGCAGCTGATTGGCTGTCTACCCTAAAGTGCATTACACACCCCTGATGGTACCACTGGCTAAGACTCCACCTCAGCTCATTGATTAATTATAAATTTAGAACAAATGATGGATGAAAGCAGGCAGGCCGGCCATTTTTTTCACGCTCATTGGACTTGTTTAATGCAATGCACCTGTGTATATTCACATGCATTCACTTCATGCTGTAACCACTGTGCATAAAAATTTGGAAACATGGCATACAGTGTATCATTTGCTGTCTAAGTCATGTTTCCCATATTTTCCATTGCAAGATACAAGCCGGTTTGAGTGTTTGGGGCACATTTTAGCTAAAATCATCCTACGGGGCCTAAATGCTTATGCTAAAGCCTGCCTATTTTGAATGGCGTAGTGGTCACTGCAACCTCCAAAAAAATCAGGACTTACTACCCCAATAACCTGCTAACTCACCCCTGAAATACTTACTTATTCACACTATTTTGTTCATTTGACTTGTTTCTAATTTGAAATGCCCATTTTTGTGGGGCCAGAAAGGTGCGTCTTTAAAAGGCGATTTCTACGATACCCCACTTTTGCGCGTCGGACCGCGACTTTTTCCGGAAACGCTGAAAAACCGCAATTTTCAGGAGAAACGAGACGTATATCCTCCCCCTCTGCCGCCCACCCACCCAACTGACAGCCAGCCAGCAGACAAGCACAGAGAGTTCCGTGGGTCTGTCTGTGATGTCATAAAGGGCCTGCTGATCAATGGCCAGCTCTCTGATTGGCTGCTGTGTTTGATTGACAGATTGAATCTGGCAGCTGATTGGCTGTCTACCCTAAAGTGCATTACACACCCCTGATGGTACCACTGGCTAAGACTCCACCTCAGCTCATTGATTAATTATAAATTTAGAACAAATGATGGATGAAAGCAGGCAGGCCGGCCATTTTTTTCACGCTCATTGGACTTGTTTAATGCAATGCACCTTTGTATATTCACATGCATTCGCTTCATGCTGTAACCACTGTGCATAAAAATTTGGAAACATGGCATACAGTGTATCATTTGCTGTCTAAGTCATGTTTCCCATATTTTCCATTGCAAGATACAAGCCGGTTTGAGTGTTTGGGGCACATTTTAGCTAAAATCATCCTACGGGGCCTAACTGCTTATGCCAAAGCCTGCCTATTTTGAATGGCGTAGTGGTCAATGCAACCTCCAAAAAAATCAGGACTTACTACCCCAATAACCTGCTAACTCACCCCTGAAATACTTACTTATTCACACTATTTTGTTCATTTGACTTGTTTCTAATTTGAAATGCCCATTTTTGTGGGGCCAGAAAGGTGCGTCTTTAAAAGGCGATTTCTACGATACCCCACTTTTGCGCGTCGGACCGCGACTTTTTCCGGAAACGCCGAAAAACCGCAATTTTCAGGAGAAACGAGACGTACATCCTCCCCCTCTGCCGCCCACCCACCCAACTGACAGCCAGCCAGCAGACAAGCACAGAGAGTTCCGTGGGTCTGTCTGTGATGTCATAAAGGGCCTGCTGATCAATGGCCAGCTCTCTGATTGGCTGCTGTGTTTGATTGACAGATTGAATCTGGCAGCTGATTGGCTGTCTACCCTAAAGTGCATTACACACCCCTGATGGTACCACTGGCTAAGACTCCACCTCAGCTCATTGATTAATTATAAATTTAGAACAAATGATGGATGAAAGCAGGCAGGCCGGCCATTTTTTTCACGCTCATTGGACTTGTTTAATGCAATGCTCCTTTGTATATTCACATGCATTCGCTTCATGCTGTAACCACTGTGCATAAAAATTTGGAAACATGGCATACAGTGTATCATTTGCTGTCTAAGTCATGTTTCCCATATTTTCCATTGCAAGATACAAGCCGGTTTGAGTGTTTGGGGCACATTTTAGCTAAAATCATCCTACGGGGCCTAAATGCTTATGCTAAAGCCTGCCTATTTTGAATGGCGTAGTGGTCACTGCAACCTCCAAAAAATCAGGACTTACTACCCCAATAACCTGCTAACTCACCCCTGAAATACTTACTTATTCACACTATTTTGTTCATTTGACTTGTTTCTAATTTGAAATGCCCATTTTTGTGGGGCCAGAAAGGTGCGTCTTTAAAAGGCGATTTCTACGATACCCCACTTTTGCGCGTCGGACCGCGACTTTTTCCGGAAACGCTGAAAAACCGCAATTTTCAGGAGAAACGAGACGTACATCCTCCCCCTCTGCCGCCCACCCACCCAACTGACAGCCAGCCAGCAGACAAGCACAGAGAGTTCCGTGGGTCTGTCTGTGATGTCATAAAGGGCCTGCTGATCAATGGCCAGCTCTCTGATTGGCTGCTGTGTTTGATTGACAGATTGAATCTGGCAGCTGATTGGCTGTCTACCCTAAAGTGCATTACACACCCCTGATGGTACCACTGGCTAAGACTCCACCTCAGCTCATTGATTAATTATAAATTTAGAACAAATGATGGATGAAAGCAGGCAGGCCGGCCATTTTTTTCACGCTCATTGGACTTGTTTAATGCAATGCACCTTTGTATATTCACATGCATTCGCTTCATGCTGTAACCACTGTGCATAAAAATTTGGAAACATGGCATACAGTGTATCATTTGCTGTCTAAGTCATGTTTCCCATATTTTCCATTGCAAGATACAAGCCGGTTTGAGTGTTTGGGGCACATTTTAGCTAAAATCATCCTACGGGGCCTAACTGCTTATGCCAAAGCCTGCCTATTTTGAATGGCGTAGTGGTCAATGCAACCTCCAAAAAAATCAGGACTTACTACCCCAATAACCTGCTAACTCACCCCTGAAATACTTACTTATTCACACTATTTTGTTCATTTGACTTGTTTCTAATTTGAAATGCCCATTTTTGTGGGGCCAGAAAGGTGCGTCTTTAAAAGGCGATTTCTACGATACCCCACTTTTGCGCGTCGGACCGCGACTTTTTCCGGAAACGCCGAAAAACCGCAATTTTCAGGAGAAACGAGACGTACATCCTCCCCCTCTGCCGCCCACCCACCCAACTGACAGCCAGCCAGCAGACAAGCACAGAGAGTTCCGTGGGTCTGTCTGTGATGTCATAAAGGGCCTGCTGATCAATGGCCAGCTCTCTGATTGGCTGCTGTGTTTGATTGACAGATTGAATCTGGCAGCTGATTGGCTGTCTACCCTAAAGTGCATTACACACCCCTGATGGTACCACTGGCTAAGACTCCACCTCAGCTCATTGATTAATTATAAATTTAGAACAAATGATGGATGAAAGCAGGCAGGCCGGCCATTTTTTTCACGCTCATTGGACTTGTTTAATGCAATGCACCTGTGTATATTCACATGCATTCACTTCATGCTGTAACCACTGTGCATAAAAATTTGGAAACATGGCATACAGTGTATCATTTGCTGTCTAAGTCATGTTTCCCATATTTTCCATTGCAAGATACAAGCCGGTTTGAGTGTTTGGGGCACATTTTAGCTAAAATCATCCTACGGGGCCTAAATGCTTATGCTAAAGCCTGCCTATTTTGAATGGCGTAGTGGTCACTGCAACCTCCAAAAAAATCAGGACTTACTACCCCAATAACCTGCTAACTCACCCCTGAAATACTTACTTATTCACACTATTTTGTTCATTTGACTTGTTTCTAATTTGAAATGCCCATTTTTGTGGGGCCAGAAAGGTGCGTCTTTAAAAGGCGATTTCTACGATACCCCACTTTTGCGCGTCGGACCGCGACTTTTTCCGGAAACGCTGAAAAACCGCAATTTTCAAGAGAAACGAGACGTACATCCTCCCCCTCTGCCGCCCACCCACCCAACTGACAGCCAGCCAGCAGACAAGCACAGAGAGTTCCGTGGGTCTGTCTGTGATGTCATAAAGGGCCTGCTGATCAATGGCCAGCTCTCTGATTGGCTGCTGTGTTTGATTGACAGATTGAATCTGGCAGCTGATTGGCTGTCTACCCTAAAGTGCATTACACACCCCTGATGGTACCACTGGCTAAGACTCCACCTCAGCTCATTGATTAATTATAAATTTAGAACAAATGATGGATGAAAGCAGGCAGGCCGGCCATTTTTTTCACGCTCATTGGACTTGTTTAATGCAATGCACCTTTGTATATTCACATGCATTCGCTTCATGCTGTAACCACTGTGCATAAAAATTTGGAAACATGGCATACAGTGTATCATTTGCTGTCTAAGTCATGTTTCCCATATTTTCCATTGCAAGATACAAGCCGGTTTGAGTGTTTGGGGCACATTTTAGCTAAAATCATCCTACGGGGCCTAACTGCTTATGCCAAAGCCTGCCTATTTTGAATGGCGTAGTGGTCAATGCAACCTCCAAAAAAATCAGGACTTACTACCCCAATAACCTGCTAACTCACCCCCGAAATACTTACTTATTCACACTATTTTGTTCATTTGACTTGTTTCTAATTTGAAATGCCCATTTTTGTGGGGCCAGAAAGGTGCGTCTTTAAAAGGCGATTTCTACGATACCCCACTTTTGCGCGTCGGACCGCGACTTTTTCCGGAAACGCCGAAAAACCGCAATTTTCAGGAGAAACGAGACGTACATCCTCCCCCTCTGCCGCCCACCCACCCAACTGACAGCCAGCCAGCAGACAAGCACAGAGAGTTCCGTGGGTCTGTCTGTGATGTCATAAAGGGCCTGCTGATCAATGGCCAGCTCTCTGATTGGCTGCTGTGTTTGATTGACAGATTGAATCTGGCAGCTGATTGGCTGTCTACCCTAAAGTGCATTACACACCCCTGATGGTACCACTGGCTAAGACTCCACCTCAGCTCATTGATTAATTATAAATTTAGAACAAATGATGGATGAAAGCAGGCAGGCCGGCCATTTTTTTCACGCTCATTGGACTTGTTTAATGCAATGCACCTTTGTATATTCACATGCATTCGCTTCATGCTGTAACCACTGTGCATAAAAATTTGGAAACATGGCATACAGTGTATCATTTGCTGTCTAAGTCATGTTTCCCATATTTTCCATTGCAAGATACAAGCCGGTTTGAGTGTTTGGGGCACATTTTAGCTAAAATCATCCTACGGGGCCTAACTGCTTATGCCAAAGCCTGCCTATTTTGAATGGCGTAGTGGTCACTGCAACCTCCAAAAAAATCAGGACTTACTACCCCAATAACCTGCTAACTCACCCCTGAAATACTTACTTATTCACACTATTTTGTTCATTTGACTTGTTTCTAATTTGAAATGCCCATTTTTGTGGGGCCAGAAAGGTGCGTCTTTAAAAGGCGATTTCTACGATACCCCACTTTTGCGCGTCGGACCGCGACTTTTTCCGGAAACGCCGAAAAACCGCAATTTTCAGGAGAAACGAGACGTACATCCTCCCCCTCTGCCGCCCACCCACCCAACTGACAGCCAGCCAGCAGACAAGCACAGAGAGTTCCGTGGGTCTGTCTGTGATGTCATAAAGGGCCTGCTGATCAATGGCCAGCTCTCTGATTGGCTGCTGTGTTTGATTGACAGATTGAATCTGGCAGCTGATTGGCTGTCTACCCTAAAGTGCATTACACACCCCTGATGGTACCACTGGCTAAGACTCCACCTCAGCTCATTGATTAATTATAAATTTAGAACAAATGATGGATGAAAGCAGGCAGGCCGGCCATTTTTTTCACGCTCATTGGACTTGTTTAATGCAATGCACCTGTGTATATTCACATGCATTCACTTCATGCTGTAACCACTGTGCATAAAAATTTGGAAACATGGCATACAGTGTATCATTTGCTGTCTAAGTCATGTTTCCCATATTTTCCATTGCAAGATACAAGCCGGTTTGAGTGTTTGGGGCACATTTTAGCTAAAATCATCCTACGGGGCCTAACTGCTTATGCCAAAGCCTGCCTATTTTGAATGGCGTAGTGTTCAATGCAACCTCCAAAAAAATCAGGACTTACTACCCCAATAACCTGCTAACTCACCCCTGAAATACTTACTTATTCACACTATTTTGTTCATTTGACTTGTTTCTAATTTGAAATGCCCATTTTTGTGGGGCCAGAAAGGTGCGTCTTTAAAAGGCGATTTCTACGATACCCCACTTTTGCGCGTCGGACCGCGACTTTTTCCGGAAACGCCTAAAAACCGCAATTTTCAGGAGAAACGAGACGTACATCCTCCCCCTCTGCCGCCCACCCACCCAACTGACAGCCAGCCAGCAGACAAGCACAGAGAGTTCCGTGGGTCTGTCTGTGATGTCATAAAGGGCCTGCTGATCAATGGCCAGCTCTCTGATTGGCTGCTGTGTTTGATTGACAGATTGAATCTGGCAGCTGATTGGCTGTCTACCCTAAAGTGCATTACACACCCCTGATGGTACCACTGGCTAAGACTCCACCTCAGCTCATTGATTAATTATAAATTTAGAACAAATGATGGATGAAAGCAGGCAGGCCAGCCATTTTTTTCACGCTCATTGGACTTGTTTAATGCAATGCACCTTTGTATATTCACATGCATTCGCTTCATGCTGTAACCACTGTGCATAAAAATTTGGAAACATGGCATACAGTGTATCATTTGCTGTCTAAGTCATGTTTCCCATATTTTCCATTGCAAGATACAAGCCGGTTTGAGTGTTTGGGGCACATTTTAGCTAAAATCATCCTACGGGGCCTAACTGCTTATGCTAAAGCCTGCCTATTTTGAATGGCGTAGTGGTCACTGCAACTTCCAAAAAAATCAGGACTTACTACCCCAATAACCTGCTAACTCACCCCTGAAATACTTACTTATTCACACTATTTTGTTCATTTGACTTGTTTCTAATTTGAAATGCCCATTTTTGTGGGGCCAGAAAGGTGCGTCTTTAAAAGGCGATTTCTACGATACCCCACTTTTGCGCGTCGGACCGCGACTTTTTCCGGAAACGCTGAAAAACCGCAATTTTCAGGAGAAACGAGACGTACATCCTCCCCCTCTGCCGCCCACCCACCCAACTGACAGCCAGCCAGCAGACAAGCACAGAGAGTTCCGTGGGTCTGTCTGTGATGTCATAAGGGGCCTGCTGATCAATGGCCAGCTCTCTGATTGGCTGCTGTGTTTGATTGACAGATTGAATCTGGCAGCTGATTGGCTGTCTACCCTAAAGTGCATTACACACCCCTGATGGTACCACTGGCTAAGACTCCACCTCATCTCATTGATTAATTATAAATTTAGAACAAATGATGGATGAAAGCAGGCAGGCTGGCCATTTTTTTCACGCTCATTGGACTTGTTTAATGCAATGCACCTGTGTATATTCACATGCATTCACTTCATGCTGTAACCACTGTGCATAAAAATTTGGAAACATGGCATACAGTGTATCATTTGCTGTCTAAGTCATGTTTCCCATATTTTCCATTGCAAGATACAAGCCGGTTTGAGTGTTTGGGGCACATTTTAGCTAAAATCATCCTACGGGGCCTAAATGCTTATGCTAAAGCCTGCCTATTTTGAATGGCGTAGTGGTCACTGCAACCTCCAAAAAAATCAGGACTTACTACCCCAATAACCTGCTAACTCACCCCTGAAATACTTACTTATTCACACTATTTTGTTCATTTGACTTGTTTCTAATTTGAAATGCCCATTTTTGTGGGGCCAGAAAGGTGCGTCTTTAAAAGGCGATTTCTACGATACCCCACTTTTGCGCGTCGGACCGCGACTTTTTCCGGAAACGCTGAAAAACCGCAATTTTCAGGAGAAACGAGACGTACATCCTCCCCCTCTGCCGCCCACCCACCCAACTGACAGCCAGCCAGCAGACAAGCACAGAGAGTTCCGTGGGTCTGTCTGTGATGTCATAAAGGGCCTGCTGATCAATGGCCAGCTCTCTGATTGGCTGCTGTGTTTGATTGACAGATTGAATCTGGCAGCTGATTGGCTGTCTACCCTAAAGTGCATTACACACCCCTGATGGTACCACTGGCTAAGACTCCACCTCAGCTCATTGATTAATTATAAATTTAGAACAAATGATGGATGAAAGCAGGCAGGCCGGCCATTTTTTTCACGCTCATTGGACTTGTTTAATGCAATGCACCTTTGTATATTCACATGCATTCGCTTCATGCTGTAACCACTGTGCATAAAAATTTGGAAACATGGCATACAGTGTATCATTTGCTGTCTAAGTCATGTTTCCCATATTTTCCATTGCAAGATACAAGCCGGTTTGAGTGTTTGGGGCACATTTTAGCTAAAATCATCCTACGGGGCCTAACTGCTTATGCCAAAGCCTGCCTATTTTGAATGGCGTAGTGGTCAATGCAACCTCCAAAAAAATCAGGACTTACTACCCCAATAACCTGCTAACTCACCCCTGAAATACTTACTTATTCACACTATTTTGTTCATTTGACTTGTTTCTAATTTGAAATGCCCATTTTTGTGGGGCCAGAAAGGTGCGTCTTTAAAAGGCGATTTCTACGATACCCCACTTTTGCGCGTCGGACCGCGACTTTTTCCGGAAACGCTGAAAAACCGCAATTTTCAGGAGAAACGAGACGTACATCCTCCCCCTCTGCCGCCCACCCACCCAACTGACAGCCAGCCAGCAGACAAGCACAGAGAGTTCCGTGGGTCTGTCTGTGATGTCATAAGGGGCCTGCTGATCAATGGCCAGCTCTCTGATTGGCTGCTGTGTTTGATTGACAGATTGAATCTGGCAGCTGATTGGCTGTCTACCCTAAAGTGCATTACACACCCCTGATGGTACCACTGGCTAAGACTCCACCTCAGCTCATTGATTAATTATAAATTTAGAACAAATGATGGATGAAAGCAGGCAGGCTGGCCATTTTTTTCACGCTCATTGGACTTGTTTAATGCAATGCACCTGTGTATATTCACATGCATTCACTTCATGCTGTAACCACTGTGCATAAAAATTTGGAAACATGGCATACAGTGTATCATTTGCTGTCTAAGTCATGTTTCCCATATTTTCCATTGCAAGATACAAGCCGGTTTGAGTGTTTGGGGCACATTTTAGCTAAAATCATCCTACGGGGCCTAAATGCTTATGCTAAAGCCTGCCTATTTTGAATGGCGTAGTGGTCACTGCAACCTCCAAAAAAATCAGGACTTACTACCCCAATAACCTGCTAACTCACCCCTGAAATACTTACTTATTCACACTATTTTGTTCATTTGACTTGTTTCTAATTTGAAATGCCCATTTTTGTGGGGCCAGAAAGGTGCGTCTTTAAAAGGCGATTTCTACGATACCCCACTTTTGCGCGTCGGACCGCGACTTTTTCCGGAAACGCTGAAAAACCGCAATTTTCAGGAGAAACGAGACGTACATCCTCCCCCTCTGCCGCCCACCCACCCAACTGACAGCCAGCCAGCAGACAAGCACAGAGAGTTCCGTGGGTCTGTCTGTGATGTCATAAAGGGCCTGCTGATCAATGGCCAGCTCTCTGATTGGCTGCTGTGTTTGATTGACAGATTGAATCTGGCAGCTGATTGGCTGTCTACCCTAAAGTGCATTACACACCCCTGATGGTACCACTGGCTAAGACTCCACCTCAGCTCATTGATTAATTATAAATTTAGAACAAATGATGGATGAAAGCAGGCAGGCCGGCCATTTTTTTCACGCTCATTGGACTTGTTTAATGCAATGCACCTTTGTATATTCACATGCATTCGCTTCATGCTGTAACCACTGTGCATAAAAATTTGGAAACATGGCATACAGTGTATCATTTGCTGTCTAAGTCATGTTTCCCATATTTTCCATTGCAAGATACAAGCCGGTTTGAGTGTTTGGGGCACATTTTAGCTAAAATCATCCTACGGGGCCTAACTGCTTATGCCAAAGCCTGCCTATTTTGAATGGCGTAGTGGTCAATGCAACCTCCAAAAAAATCAGGACTTACTACCCCAATAACCTGCTAACTCACCCCTGAAATACTTACTTATTCACACTATTTTGTTCATTTGACTTGTTTCTAATTTGAAATGCCCATTTTTGTGGGGCCAGAAAGGTGCGTCTTTAAAAGGCGATTTCTACGATACCCCACTTTTGCGCGTCGGACCGCGACTTTTTCCGGAAACGCCGAAAAACCGCAATTTTCAGGAGAAACGAGACGTACATCCTCCCCCTCTGCCGCCCACCCACCCAACTGACAGCCAGCCAGCAGACAAGCACAGAGAGTTCCGTGGGTCTGTCTGTGATGTCATAAAGGGCCTGCTGATCAATGGCCAGCTCTCTGATTGGCTGCTGTGTTTGATTGACAGATTGAATCTGGCAGCTGATTGGCTGTCTACCCTAAAGTGCATTACACACCCCTGATGGTACCACTGGCTAAGACTCCACCTCAGCTCATTGATTAATTATAAATTTAGAACAAATGATGGATGAAAGCAGGCAGGCCGGCCATTTTTTTCACGCTCATTGGACTTGTTTAATGCAATGCTCCTTTGTATATTCACATGCATTCGCTTCATGCTGTAACCACTGTGCATAAAAATTTGGAAACATGGCATACAGTGTATCATTTGCTGTCTAAGTCATGTTTCCCATATTTTCCATTGCAAGATACAAGCCGGTTTGAGTGTTTGGGGCACATTTTAGCTAAAATCATCCTACGGGGCCTAAATGCTTATGCTAAAGCCTGCCTATTTTGAATGGCGTAGTGGTCACTGCAACCTCCAAAAAATCAGGACTTACTACCCCAATAACCTGCTAACTCACCCCTGAAATACTTACTTATTCACACTATTTTGTTCATTTGACTTGTTTCTAATTTGAAATGCCTATTTTTGTGGGGCCAGAAAGGTGCGTCTTTAAAAGGCGATTTCTACGATACCCCACTTTTGCGCGTCGGACCGCGACTTTTTCCGGAAACGCCGAAAAACCGCAATTTTCAGGAGAAACGAGACGTACATCCTCCCCCTCTGCCGCCCACCCACCCAACTGACAGCCAGCCAGCAGACAAGCACAGAGAGTTCCGTGGGTCTGTCTGTGATGTCATAAAGGGCCTGCTGATCAATGGCCAGCTCTCTGATTGGCTGCTGTGTTTGATTGACAGATTGAATCTGGCAGCTGATTGGCTGTCTACCCTAAAGTGCATTACACACCCCTGATGGTACCACTGGCTAAGACTCCACCTCAGCTCATTGATTAATTATAAATTTAGAACAAATGATGGATGAAAGCAGGCAGGCCGGCCATTTTTTTCACGCTCATTGGACTTGTTTAATGCAATGCACCTTTGTATATTCACATGCATTCGCTTCATGCTGTAACCACTGTGCATAAAAATTTGGAAACATGGCATACAGTGTATCATTTGCTGTCTAAGTCATGTTTCCCATATTTTCCATTGCAAGATACAAGCCGGTTTGAGTGTTTGGGGCACATTTTAGCTAAAATCATCCTACGGGGCCTAACTGCTTATGCCAAAGCCTGCCTATTTTGAATGGCGTAGTGGTCAATGCAACCTCCAAAAAAATCAGGACTTACTACCCCAATAACCTGCTAACTCACCCCTGAAATACTTACTTATTCACACTATTTTGTTCATTTGACTTGTTTCTAATTTGAAATGCCCATTTTTGTGGGGCCAGAAAGGTGCGTCTTTAAAAGGCGATTTCTACGATACCCCACTTTTGCGCGTCGGACCGCGACTTTTTCCGGAAACGCCGAAAAACCGCAATTTTCAGGAGAAACGAGACGTACATCCTCCCCCTCTGCCGCCCACCCACCCAACTGACAGCCAGCCAGCAGACAAGCACAGAGAGTTCCGTGGGTCTGTCTGTGATGTCATAAAGGGCCTGCTGATCAATGGCCAGCTCTCTGATTGGCTGCTGTGTTTGATTGACAGATTGAATCTGGCAGCTGATTGGCTGTCTACCCTAAAGTGCATTACACACCCCTGATGGTACCACTGGCTAAGACTCCACCTCAGCTCATTGATTAATTATAAATTTAGAACAAATGATGGATGAAAGCAAGCAGGCCGGCCATTTTTTTCACGCTCATTGGACTTGTTTAATGCAATGCACCTGTGTATATTCACATGCATTCACTTCATGCTGTAACCACTGTGCATAAAAATTTGGAAACATGGCATACAGTGTATCATTTGCTGTCTAAGTCATGTTTCCCATATTTTCCATTGCAAGATACAAGCCGGTTTGAGTGTTTGGGGCACATTTTAGCTAAAATCATCCTACGGGGCCTAAATGCTTATGCTAAAGCCTGCCTATTTTGAATGGCGTAGTGGTCACTGCAACCTCCAAAAAAATCAGGACTTACTACCCCAATAACCTGCTAACTCACCCCTGAAATACTTACTTATTCACACTATTTTGTTCATTTGACTTGTTTCTAATTTGAAATGCCCATTTTTGTGGGGCCAGAAAGGTGCGTCTTTAAAAGGCGATTTCTACGATACCCCACTTTTGCGCGTCGGACCGCGACTTTTTCCGGAAACGCTGAAAAACCGCAATTTTCAAGAGAAACGAGACGTACATCCTCCCCCTCTGCCGCCCACCCACCCAACTGACAGCCAGCCAGCAGACAAGCACAGAGAGTTCCGTGGGTCTGTCTGTGATGTCATAAAGGGCCTGCTGATCAATGGCCAGCTCTCTGATTGGCTGCTGTGTTTGATTGACAGATTGAATCTGGCAGCTGATTGGCTGTCTACCCTAAAGTGCATTACACACCCCTGATGGTACCACTGGCTAAGACTCCACCTCAGCTCATTGATTAATTATAAATTTAGAACAAATGATGGATGAAAGCAGGCAGGCCGGCCATTTTTTTCACGCTCATTGGACTTGTTTAATGCAATGCACCTTTGTATATTCACATGCATTCGCTTCATGCTGTAACCACTGTGCATAAAAATTTGGAAACATGGCATACAGTGTATCATTTGCTGTCTAAGTCATGTTTCCCATATTTTCCATTGCAAGATACAAGCCGGTTTGAGTGTTTGGGGCACATTTTAGCTAAAATCATCCTACGGGGCCTAACTGCTTATGCCAAAGCCTGCCTATTTTGAATGGCGTAGTGGTCAATGCAACCTCCAAAAAAATCAGGACTTACTACCCCAATAACCTGCTAACTCACCCCCGAAATACTTACTTATTCACACTATTTTGTTCATTTGACTTGTTTCTAATTTGAAATGCCCATTTTTGTGGGGCCAGAAAGGTGCGTCTTTAAAAGGCGGTTTCTACGATACCCCACTTTTGCGCGTCGGACCGCGACTTTTTCCGGAAACGCCGAAAAACCGCAATTTTCAGGAGAAACGAGACGTACATCCTCCCCCTCTGCCGCCCACCCACCCAACTGACAGCCAGCCAGCAGACAAGCACAGAGAGTTCCGTGGGTCTGTCTGTGATGTCATAAAGGGCCTGCTGATCAATGGCCAGCTCTCTGATTGGCTGCTGTGTTTGATTGACAGATTGAATCTGGCAGCTGATTGGCTGTCTACCCTAAAGTGCATTACACACCCCTGATGGTACCACTGGCTAAGACTCCACCTCAGCTCATTGATTAATTATAAATTTAGAACAAATGATGGATGAAAGCAGGCAGGCCGGCCATTTTTTTCACGCTCATTGGACTTGTTTAATGCAATGCACCTTTGTATATTCACATGCATTCGCTTCATGCTGTAACCACTGTGCATAAAAATTTGGAAACATGGCATACAGTGTATCATTTGCTGTCTAAGTCATGTTTCCCATATTTTCCATTGCAAGATACAAGCCGGTTTGAGTGTTTGGGGCACATTTTAGCTAAAATCATCCTACGGGGCCTAACTGCTTATGCCAAAGCCTGCCTATTTTGAATGGCGTAGTGGTCACTGCAACCTCCAAAAAAATCAGGACTTACTACCCCAATAACCTGCTAACTCACCCCTGAAATACTTACTTATTCACACTATTTTGTTCATTTGACTTGTTTCTAATTTGAAATGCCCATTTTTGTGGGGCCAGAAAGGTGCGTCTTTAAAAGGCGATTTCTACGATACCCCACTTTTGCGCGTCGGACCGCGACTTTTTCCGGAAACGCCGAAAAACCGCAATTTTCAGGAGAAACGAGACGTACATCCTCCCCCTCTGCCGCCCACCCACCCAACTGACAGCCAGCCAGCAGACAAGCACAGAGAGTTCCTTGGGTCTGTCTGTGATGTCATAAAGGGCCTGCTGATCAATGGCCAGCTCTCTGATTGGCTGCTGTGTTTGATTGACAGATTGAATCTGGCAGCTGATTGGCTGTCTACCCTAAAGTGCATTACACACCCCTGATGGTACCACTGGCTAAGACTCCACCTCAGCTCATTGATTAATTATAAATTTAGAACAAATGATGGATGAAAGCAGGCAGGCCGGCCATTTTTTTCACGCTCATTGGACTTGTTTAATGCAATGCACCTTTGTATATTCACATGCATTCGCTTCATGCTGTAACCACTGTGCATAAAAATTTGGAAACATGGCATACAGTGTATCATTTGCTGTCTAAGTCATGTTTCCCATATTTTCCATTGCAAGATACAAGCCGGTTTGAGTGTTTGGGGCACATTTTAGCTAAAATCATCCTACGGGGCCTAAATGCTTATGCTAAAGCCTGCCTATTTTGAATGGCGTAGTGGTCACTGCAACCTCCAAAAAAATCAGGACTTACTACCCCAATAACCTGCTAACTCACCCCTGAAATACTTACTTATTCACACTATTTTGTTCATTTGACTTGTTTCTAATTTGAAATGCCCATTTTTGTGGGGCCAGAAAGGTGCGTCTTTAAAAGGCGATTTCTACGATACCCCACTTTTGCGCGTCGGACCGCGACTTTTTCCGGAAACGCTGAAAAACCGCAATTTTCAGGAGAAACGAGACGTACATCCTCCCCCTCTGCCGCCCACCCACCCAACTGACAGCCAGCCAGCAGACAAGCACAGAGAGTTCCGTGGGTCTGTCTGTGATGTCATAAAGGGCCTGCTGATCAATGGCCAGCTCTCTGATTGGCTGCTGTGTTTGATTGACAGATTGAATCTGGCAGCTGATTGGCTGTCTACCCTAAAGTGCATTACACACCCCTGATGGTACCACTGGCTAAGACTCCACCTCAGCTCATTGATTAATTATAAATTTAGAACAAATGATGGATGAAAGCAGGCAGGCCGGCCATTTTTTTCACGCTCATTGGACTTGTTTAATGCAATGCACCTTTGTATATTCACATGCATTCGCTTCATGCTGTAACCACTGTGCATAAAAATTTGGAAACATGGCATACAGTGTATCATTTGCTGTCTAAGTCATGTTTCCCATATTTTCCATTGCAAGATACAAGCCGGTTTGAGTGTTTGGGGCACATTTTAGCTAAAATCATCCTACGGGGCCTAACTGCTTATGCCAAAGCCTGCCTATTTTGAATGGCGTAGTGGTCAATGCAACCTCCAAAAAAATCAGGACTTACTACCCCAATAACCTGCTAACTCACCCCTGAAATACTTACTTATTCACACTATTTTGTTCATTTGACTTGTTTCTAATTTGAAATGCCCATTTTTGAGGGGCCAGAAAGGTGCGTCTTTAAAAGGCGATTTCTACGATACCCCACTTTTGCGCGTCGGACCGCGACTTTTTCCGGAAACGCCGAAAAACCGCAATTTTCAGGAGAAACGAGACGTACATCCTCCCCCTCTGCCGCCCACCCACCCACCCGACAGCCAGCCAGCAGACAAGCACAGAGAGTTCCGTGGGTCTGTCTGTGATGTCATAAAGGGCCTGCTGATCAATGGCCAGCTCTCTGATTGGCTGCTGTGTTTGATTGACAGATTGAATCTGGCAGCTGATTGGCTGTCTACCCTAAAGTGCATTACACACCCCTGATGGTACCACTGGCTAAGACTCCACCTCAGCTCATTGATTAATTATAAATTTAGAACAAATGATGGATGAAAGCAGGCAGGCCGGCCATTTTTTTCACGCTCATTGGACTTGTTTAATGCAATGCACCTGTGTATATTCACATGCATTCGCTTCATGCTGTAACCACTGTGCATAAAAATTTGGAAACATGGCATACAGTGTATCATTTGCTGTCTAAGTCATGTTTCCCATATTTTCCATTGCAAGATACAAGCCGGTTTGAGTGTTTGGGGCACATTTTAGCTAAAATCATCCTACGGGGCCTAAATGCTTATGCTAAAGCCTGCCTATTTTGAATGGCGTAGTGGTCACTGCAACCTCCAAAAAAATCAGGACTTACTACCCCAATAACCTGCTAACTCACCCCTGAAATACTTACTTATTCACACTATTTTGTTCATTTGACTTGTTTCTAATTTGAAATGCCCATTTTTGTGGGGCCAGAAAGGTGCGTCTTTAAATGGCGATTTCTACGATACCCCACTTTTGCGCGTCGGACCGCGACTTTTTCCGGAAACGCTGAAAAACCGCAATTTTCAGGAGAAACGAGACGTACATCCTCCCCCTCTGCCGCCCACCCACCCAACTGACAGCCAGCCAGCAGACAAGCACAGAGAGTTCCGTGGGTCTGTCTGTGATGTCATAAAGGGCCTGCTGATCAATGGCCAGCTCTCTGATTGGCTGCTGTGTTTGATTGACAGATTGAATCTGGCAGCTGATTGGCTGTCTACCCTAAAGTACATTACACACCCCTGATGGTACCACTGGCTAAGACTCCACCTCAGCTCATTGATTAATTATAAATTTAGAACAAATGATGGATGAAAGCAGGCAGGCCGGCCATTTTTTTCACGCTCATTGGACTTGTTTAATGCAATGCACCTTTGTATATTCACATGCATTCGCTTCATGCTGTAACCACTGTGCATAAAAATTTGGAAACATGGCATACAGTGTATCATTTGCTGTCTAAGTCATGTTTCCCATATTTTCCATTGCAAGATACAAGCCGGTTTGAGTGTTTGGGGCACATTTTAGCTAAAATCATCCTACGGGGCCTAACTGCTTATGCCAAAGCCTGCCTATTTTGAATGGCGTAGTGGTCAATGCAACCTCCAAAAAAATCAGGACTTACTACCCCAATAACCTGCTAACTCACCCCTGAAATACTTACTTATTCACACTATTTTGTTCATTTGACTTGTTTCTAATTTGAAATGCCCATTTTTGAGGGGCCAGAAAGGTGCGTCTTTAAAAGGCGATTTCTACGATAACCCACTTTTGCGCGTCGGACCGCGACTTTTTCCGGAAACGCCGAAAAACCGCAATTTTCAGGAGAAACGAGACGTACATCCTCCCCCTCTGCCGCCCACCCACCCAACTGACAGCCAGCCAGCAGACAAGCACAGAGAGTTCCGTGGGTCTGTCTGTGATGTCATAAAGGGCCTGCTGATCAATGGCCAGCTCTCTGATTGGCTGCTGTGTTTGATTGACAGATTGAATCTGGCAGCTGATTGGCTGTCTACCCTAAAGTGCATTACACACCCCTGATGGTACCACTGGCTAAGACTCCACCTCAGCTCATTGATTAATTATAAATTTAGAACAAATGATGGATGAAAGCAGGCAGGCCGGCCATTTTTTTCACGCTCATTGGACTTGTTTAATGCAATGCACCTGTGTATATTCACATGCATTCGCTTCATGCTGTAACCATTGTGCATAAAAATTTGGAAACATGGCATACAGTGTATCATTTGCTGTCTAAGTCATGTTTCCCATATTTTCCATTGCAAGATACAAGCCGGTTTGAGTGTTTGGGGCACATTTTAGCTAAAATCATCCTACGGGGCCTAAATGCTTATGCTAAAGCCTGCCTATTTTGAATGGCGTAGTGGTCACTGCAACCTCCAAAAAAATCAGGACTTACTACCCCAATAACCTGCTAACTCACCCCTGAAATACTTACTTATTCACACTATTTTGTTCATTTGACTTGTTTCTAATTTGAAATGCCCATTTTTGTGGGGCCAGAAAGGTGCGTCTTTAAAAGGCGATTTCTACGATACCCCACTTTTGCGCGTCGGACCGCGACTTTTTCCGGAAACGCTGAAAAACCGCAATTTTCAGGAGAAACGAGACGTACATCCTCCCCCTCTGCCGCCCACCCACCCAACTGACAGTCAGCCAGCAGACAAGCACAGAGAGTTCCGTGGGTCTGTCTGTGATGTCATAAAGGGCCTGCTGATCAATGGCCAGCTCTCTGATTGGCTGCTGTGTTTGATTGACAGATTGAATCTGGCAGCTGATTGGCTGTCTACCCTAAAGTGCATTACACACCCCTGATGGTACCACTGGCTAAGACTCCACCTCAGCTCATTGATTAATTATAAATTTAGAACAAATGATGGATGAAAGCAGGCAGGCCGGCCATTTTTTTCACGCTCATTGGACTTGTTTAATGCAATGCACCTTTGTATATTCACATGCATTCGCTTCATGCTGTAACCACTGTGCATAAAAATTTGGAAACATGGCATACAGTGTATCATTTGCTGTCTAAGTCATGTTTCCCATATTTTCCATTGCAAGATACAAGCCGGTTTGAGTGTTTGGGGCACATTTTAGCTAAAATCATTCTACGGGGCCTAACTGCTTATGCCAAAGCCTGCCTATTTTGAATGGCGTAGTGGTCAATGCAACCTCCAAAAAAATCAGGACTTACTACCCCAATAACCTGCTAACTCACCCCCGAAATACTTACTTATTCACACTATTTTGTTCATTTGACTTGTTTCTAATTTGAAATGCCCATTTTTGTGGGGCCAGAAAGGTGCGTCTTTAAAAGGCGATTTCTACGATACCCCACTTTTGCGCGTCGGACCGCGACTTTTTCCGGAAACGCCGAAAAACCGCAATTTTCAGGAGAAACGAGACGTACATCCTCCCCCTCTGCCGCCCACCCACCCAACTGACAGCCAGCCAGCAGACAAGCACAGAGAGTTCCGTGGGTCTGTCTGTGATGTCATAAAGGGCCTGCTGATCAATGGCCAGCTCTCTGATTGGCTGCTGTGTTTGATTGACAGATTGAATCTGGCAGCTGATTGGCTGTCTACCCTAAAGTGCATTACACACCCCTGATGGTACCACTGGCTAAGACTCCACCTCAGCTCATTGATTAATTATAAATTTAGAACAAATGATGGATGAAAGCAGGCAGGCCGGCCATTTTTTTCACGCTCATTGGACTTGTTTAATGCAATGCACCTTTGTATATTCACATGCATTCGCTTCATGCTGTAACCACTGTGCATAAAAATTTGGAAACATGGCATACAGTGTATCATTTGCTGTCTAAGTCATGTTTCCCATATTTTCCATTGCAAGATACAAGCCGGTTTGAGTGTTTGGGGCACATTTTAGCTAAAATCATCCTACGGGGCCTAAATGCTTATGCTAAAGCCTGCCTATTTTGAATGGCGTAGTGGTCACTGCAACCTCCAAAAAAATCAGGACTTACTACCCCAATAACCTGCTAACTCACCCCTGAAATACTTACTTATTCACACTATTTTGTTCATTTGACTTGTTTCTAATTTGAAATGCCCATTTTTGAGGGGCCAGAAAGGTGCGTCTTTAAAAGGCGATTTCTACGATACCCCACTTTTGCGCGTCGGACCGCGACTTTTTCCGGAAACGCCGAAAAACCGCAATTTTCAGGAGAAACGAGACGTACATCCTCCCCCTCTGCCGCCCACCCACCCAACTGACAGCCAGCCAGCAGACAAGCACAGAGAGTTCCGTGGGTCTGTCTGTGATGTCATAAAGGGCCTGCTGATCAATGGCCAGCTCTCTGATTGGCTGCTGTGTTTGATTGACAGATTGAATCTGGCAGCTGATTGGCTGTCTACCCTAAAGTGCATTACACACCCCTGATGGTACCACTGGCTAAGACTCCACCTCAGCTCATTGATTAATTATAAATTTAGAACAAATGATGGATGAAAGCAGGCAGGCCGGCCATTTTTTTCACGCTCATTGGACTTGTTTAATGCAATGCACCTGTGTATATTCACATGCATTCGCTTCATGCTGTAACCACTGTGCATAAAAATTTGGAAACATGGCATACAGTGTATCATTTGCTGTCTAAGTCATGTTTCCCATATTTTCCATTGCAAGATACAAGCCGGTTTGAGTGTTTGGGGCACATTTTAGCTAAAATCATCCTACGGGGCCTAAATGCTTATGCTTAAGCCTGCCTATTTTGAATGGCGTAGTGGTCACTGCAACCTCCAAAAAAATCAGGACTTACTACCCCAATAACCTGCTAACTCACCCCTGAAATACTTACTTATTCACACTATTTTGTTCATTTGACTTGTTTCTAATTTGAAATGCCCATTTTTGTGGGGCCAGAAAGGTGCGTCTTTAAAAGGCGATTTCTACGATACCCCACTTTTGCGCGTCGGACCGCGACTTTTTCCGGAAACGCTGAAAAACCGCAATTTTCAGGAGAAACGAGACGTACATCCTCCCCCTCTGCCGCCCACCCACCCAACTGACAGCCAGCCAGCAGACAAGCACAGAGAGTTCCGTGGGTCTGTCTGTGATGTCATAAAGGGCCTGCTGATCAATGGCCAGCTCTCTGATTGGCTGCTGTGTTTGATTGACAGATTGAATCTGGCAGCTGATTGGCTGTCTACCCTAAAGTGCATTACACACCCCTGATGGTACCACTGGCTAAGACTCCACCTCAGCTCATTGATTAATTATAAATTTAGAACAAATGATGGATGAAAGCAGGCAGGCCGGCCATTTTTTTCACGCTCATTGGACTTGTTTAATGCAATGCACCTTTGTATATTCACATGCATTCGCTTCATGCTGTAACCACTGTGCATAAAAATTTGGAAACATGGCATACAGTGTATCATTTGCTGTCTAAGTCATGTTTCCCATATTTTCCATTGCAAGATACAAGCCGGTTTGAGTGTTTGGGGCACATTTTAGCTAAAATCATCCTACGGGGCCTAACTGCTTATGCCAAAGCCTGCCTATTTTGAATGGCGTAGTGGTCAATGCAACCTCCAAAAAAATCAGGACTTACTACCCCAATAACCTGCTAACTCACCCCCGAAATACTTACTTATTCACACTATTTTGTTCATTTGACTTGTTTCTAATTTGAAATGCCCATTTTTGTGGGGCCAGAAAGGTGCGTCTTTAAAAGGCGATTTCTACGATACCCCACTTTTGCGCGTCGGACCGCGACTTTTTCCGGAAACGCCGAAAAAACGCAATTTTCAGGAGAAACGAGACGTACATCCTCCCCCTCTGCCGCCCACCCACCCAACTGACAGCCAGCCAGCAGACAAGCACAGAGAGTTCCGTGGGTCTGTCTGTGATGTCATAAATGGCCTGCTGATCAATGGCCAGCTCTCTGATTGGCTGCTGTGTTTGATTGACAGATTGAATCTGGCAGCTGATTGGCTGTCTACCCTAAAGTGCATTACACACCCCTGATGGTACCACTGGCTAAGACTCCACCTCAGCTCATTGATTAATTATAAATTTAGAACAAATGATGGATGAAAGCAGGCAGGCCGGCCATTTTTTTCACGCTCATTGGACTTGTTTAATGCAATGCACCTTTGTATATTCACATGCATTCGCTTCATGCTGTAACCACTGTGCATAAAAATTTGGAAACATGGCATACAGTGTATCATTTGCTGTCTAAGTCATGTTTCCCATATTTTCCATTGCAAGATACAAGCCGGTTTGAGTGTTTGGGGCACATTTTAGCTAAAATCATCCTACGGGGCCTAACTGCTTATGCTAAAGCCTGCCTATTTTGAATGGCGTAGTGGTCACTGCAACCTCCAAAAAAATCAGGACTTACTACCCCAATAACCTGCTAACTCACCCCTGAAATACTTACTTATTCACACTATTTTGTTCATTTGACTTGTTTCTAATTTGAAATGCCCATTTTTGTGGGGCCAGAAAGGTGCGTCTTTAAAAGGCGATTTCTACGATACCCCACTTTTGCGCGTCGGACCGCGACTTTTTCCGGAAACGCCGAAAAACCGCAATTTTCAGGAGAAACGAGACGTACATCCTCCCCCTCTGCCGCCCACCCACCCAACTGACAGCCAGCCAGCAGACAAGCACAGAGAGTTCCGTGGGTCTGTCTGTGATGTCATAAAGGGCCTGCTGATCAATGGCCAGCTCTCTGATTGGCTGCTGTGTTTGATTGACAGATTGAATCTGGCAGCTGATTGGCTGTCTACCCTAAAGTGCATTACACACCCCTGATGGTACCACTGGCTAAGACTCCACCTCAGCTCATTGATTAATTATAAATTTAGAACAAATGATGGATGAAAGCAGGCAAGCCGGCCATTTTTTTCACGCTCATTGGACTTGTTTAATGCAATGCACCTGTGTATATTCACATGCATTCACTTCATGCTGTAACCACTGTGCATAAAAATTTGGAAACATGGCATACAGTGTATCATTTGCTGTCTAAGTCATGTTTCCCATATTTTCCATTGCAAGATACAAGCCGGTTTGAGTGTTTGGGGCACATTTTAGCTAAAATCATCCTACGGGGCCTAAATGCTTATGCTAAAGCCTGCCTATTTTGAATGGCGTAGTGGTCACTGCAACCTCCAAAAAAATCAGGACTTACTACCCCAATAACCTGCTAACTCACCCCTGAAATACTTACTTATTCACACTATTTTGTTCATTTGACTTGTTTCTAATTTGAAATGCCCATTTTTGTGGGGCCAGAAAGGTGCGTCTTTAAAAGGCGATTTCTACGATACCCCACTTTTGCGCGTCGGACCGCGACTTTTTCCGGAAACGCCGAAAAACCGCAATTTTCAGGAGAAACGAGACGTACATCCACCCCCTCTGCCGCCCACCCACCCAACTGACAGCCAGCCAGCAGACAAGCACAGAGAATTCCGTGGGTCTGTCTGTGATGTCATAAAGGGCCTGCTGATCAATGGCCAGCTCTCTGATTGGCTGCTGTGTTTGATTGACAGATTGAATCTGGCAGCTGATTGGCTGTCTACCCTAAAGTGCATTACACACCCCTGATGGTACCACTGGCTAAGACTCCACCTCAGCTCATTGATTAATTATAAATTTAGAACAAATGATGGATGAAAGCAGGCAGGCCGGCCATTTTTTTCACGCTCATTGGACTTGTTTAATGCAAAGCACCTGTGTATATTCACATGCATTCACTTCATGCTGTAACCACTGTGCATAAAAATTTGGAAACATGGCATACAGTGTATCATTTGCTGTCTAAGTCATGTTTCCCATATTTTCCATTGCAAGATACAAGCCGGTTTGAGTGTTTGGGGCACATTTTAGCTAAAATCATCCTACGGGGCCTAACTGCTTATGCTAAAGCCTGCCTGTTTTGAATGGCGTAGTGGTCACTGCAACCTCCAACAAAATTAGGACTTACTACCCCAATAACCTGCTAACTCACCCCTGAAATACTTACTTATTCACACTATTTTGTTCATTTGACTTGTTTCTAATTTGAAATGCCCATTTTTGTGGGGCCAGAAAGGTGCGTCTTTAAAAGGCGATTTCTACGATACCCCACTTTTGCGCGTCGGACCGCGACTTTTTCCGGAAACGCTGAAAAACCGCAATTTTCAGGAGAAACGAGACGTACATCCTCCCCCTCTGCCGCCCACCCACCCAACTGACAGCCAGCCAGCAGACAAGCACAGAGAGTTCCGTGGGTCTGTCTGTGATGTCATAAAGGGCCTGCTGATCAATGGCCAGCTCTCTGATTGGCTGCTGTGTTTGATTGACAGATTGAATCTGGCAGCTGATTGGCTGTCTACCCTAAAGTGCATTACACACCCCTGATGGTACCACTGGCTAAGACTCCACCTCAGCTCATTGATTAATTATAAATTTAGAACAAATGATGGATGAAAGCAGGCAGGCCGGCCATTTTTTTCACGCTCATTGGACTTGTTTAATGCAATGCACCTTTGTATATTCACATGCATTCGCTTCATGCTGTAACCAATGTGCATAAAAATTTGGAAACATGGCATACAGTGTATCATTTGCTGTCTAAGTCATGTTTCCCATATTTTCCATTGCAAGATACAAGCCGGTTTGAGTGTTTGGGGCACATTTTAGCTAAAATCATCCTACGGGGCCTAACTGCTTATGCCAAAGCCTGCCTATTTTGAATGGCGTAGTGGTCAATGCAACCTCCAAAAAAATCAGGACTTACTACCCCAATAACCTGCTAACTCACCCCTGAAATACTTACTTATTCACACTATTTTGTTCATTTGACTTGTTTCTAATTTGAAATGCCCATTTTTGTGGGGCCAGAAAGGTGCGTCTTTAAAAGGCGATTTCTACGATACCCCACTTTTGCGCGTCGGACCGCGACTTTTTCCAGAAACGCTGAAAAACCGCAATTTTCAGGAGAAACGAGACGTACATCCTCCCCCTCTGCCGCCCACCCACCCAACTGACAGCCAGCCAGCAGACAAGCACAGAGAGTTCCGTGGGTCTGTCTGTGATGTCATAAAGGGCCTGCTGATCAATGGCCAGCTCTCTGATTGGCTGCTGTGTTTGATTGACAGATTGAATCTGGCAGCTGATTGGCTGTCTACCCTAAAGTGCATTACACACCCCTGATGGTACCACTGGCTAAGACTCCACCTCAGCTCATTGATTAATTATAAATTTAGAACAAATGATGGATGAAAGCAGGCAGGCCGGCCATTTTTTTCACGCTCATTGGACTTGTTTAATGCAATGCACCTGTGTATATTCACATGCATTCACTTCATGCTGTAACCACTGTGCATAAAAATTTGGAAACATGGCATACAGTGTATCATTTGCTGTCTAAGTCATGTTTCCCATATTTTCCATTGCAAGATACAAGCCGGTTTGAGTGTTTGGGGCACATTTTAGCTAAAATCATCCTACGGGGCCTAACTGCTTATGCTAAAGCCTGCCTATTTTGAATGGCGTAGTGATCACTGCAACCTCCAAAAAAATCAGGACTTACTACCCCAATAACCTGCTAACTCACCCCTGAAATACTTACTTATTCACACTATTTTGTTCATTTGACTTGTTTCTAATTTGAAATGCCCATTTTTGTGGGGCCAGAAAGGTGCGTCTTTAAAAGGCGATTTCTACGATACCCCACTTTTGCGCGTCGGACCGCGACTTTTTCCGGAAACGCCGAAAAACTGCAATTTTCAGGAGAAACGAGACGTACATCCTCCCCCTCTGCCGCCCACCCACCCATCTGACAGCCAGCCAGCAGACAAGCACAGAGAGTTCCGTGGGTCTGTCTGTGATGTCATAAAGGGCCTGCTGATCAATGGCCAGCTCTCTGATTGGCTGCTGTGTTTGATTGACAGATTGAATCTGGCAGCTGATTGGCTGTCTACCCTAAAGTGCATTACACACCCCTGATGGTACCACTGGCTAAGACTCCACCTCAGCTCATTGATTAATTATAAATTTAGAACAAATGATGGATGAAAGCAGGCAGGCCGGCCATTTTTTTCACGCTCATTGGACTTGTTTAATGCAATGCACCTGTGTATATTCACATGCATTCACTTCATGCTGTAACCACTGTGCATAAAAATTTGGAAACATGGCATACAGTGTATCATTTGCTGTCTAAGTCATGTTTCCCATATTTTCCATTGCAAGATACAAGCCGGTTTGAGTGTTTGGGGCACATTTTAGCTAAAATCATCCTACGGGGCCTAAATGCTTATGCTAAAGCCTGCCTATTTTGAATGGCGTAGTGGTCACTGCAACCTCCAAAAAAATCAGGACTTACTACCCCAATAACCTGCTAACTCACCCCTGAAATACTTACTTATTCACACTATTTTGTTCATTTGACTTGTTTCTAATTTGAAATGCCCATTTTTGTGGGGCCAGAAAGGTGCGTCTTTAAAAGGCGATTTCTACGATACCCCACTTTTGCGCGTCGGACCGCGACTTTTTCCGGAAACGCTGAAAAACCGCAATTTTCAGGAGAAACGAGACGTACATCCTCCCCCTCTGCCGCCCACCCACCCAACTGACAGCCAGCCAGCAGACAAGCACAGAGAGTTCCGTGGGTCTGTCTGTGATGTCATAAAGGGCCTGCTGATCAATGGCCAGCTCTCTGATTGGCTGCTGTGTTTGATTGACAGATTGAATCTGGCAGCTGATTGGCTGTCTACCCTAAAGTGCATTACACACCCCTGATGGTACCACTGGCTAAGACTCCACCTCAGCTCATTGATTAATTATAAATTTAGAACAAATGATGGATGAAAGCAGGCAGGCCGGCCATTTTTTTCACGCTCATTGGACTTGTTTAATGCAATGCACCTTTGTATATTCACATGCATTCGCTTCATGCTGTAACCACTGTGCATAAAAATTTGGAAACATGGCATACAGTGTATCATTTGCTGTCTAAGTCATGTTTCCCATATTTTCCATTGCAAGATACAAGCCGGTTTGAGTGTTTGGGGCACATTTTAGCTAAAATCATCCTACGGGGCCTAACTGCTTATGCCAAAGCCTGCCTATTTTGAATGGCGTAGTGGTCAATGCAACCTCCAAAAAAATCAGGACTTACTACCCCAATAACCTGCTAACTCACCCCTGAAATACTTACTTATTCACACTATTTTGTTCATTTGACTTGTTTCTAATTTGAAATGCCCATTTTTGTGGGGCCAGAAAGGTGCGTCTTTAAAAGGCGATTTCTACGATACCCCACTTTTGCGCGTCGGACCGCGACTTTTTCCGGAAACGCCGAAAAACCGCAATTTTCAGGAGAAACGAGACGTACATCCTCCCCCTCTGCCGCCCACCCACCCATCTGACAGCCAGCCAGCAGACAAGCACAGAGAGTTCCGTGGGTCTGTCTGTGATGTCATAAAGGGCCTGCTGATCAATGGCCAGCTCTCTGATTGGCTGCTGTGTTTGATTGACAGATTGAATCTGGCAGCTGATTGGCTGTCTACCCTAAAGTGCATTACACACCCCTGATGGTACCACTGGCTAAGACTCCACCTCAGCTCATTGATTAATTATAAATTTAGAACAAATGATGGATGAAAGCAGGCAGGCCGGCCATTTTTTTCACGCTCATTGGACTTGTTTAATGCAATGCACCTGTGTATATTCACATGCATTCACTTCATGCTGTAACCACTGTGCATAAAAATTTGGAAACATGGCATACAGTGTATCATTTGCTGTCTAAGTCATGTTTCCCATATTTTCCATTGCAAGATACAAGCCGGTTTGAGTGTTTGGGGCACATTTTAGCTAAAATCATCCTACGGGGCCTAAATGCTTATGCTAAAGCCTGCCTATTTTGAATGGCGTAGTGGTCACTGCAACCTCCAAAAAAATCAGGACTTACTACCCCAATAACCTGCTAACTCACCCCTGAAATACTTACTTATTCACACTATTTTGTTCATTTGACTTGTTTCTAATTTGAAATGCCCATTTTTGTGGGGCCAGAAAGGTGCGTCTTTAAAAGGCGATTTCTACGATACCCCACTTTTGCGCGTCGGACCGCGACTTTTTCCGGAAACGCTGAAAAACCGCAATTTTCAGGAGAAACGAGACGTACATCCTCCCCCTCTGCCGCCCACCCACCCAACTGACAGCCAGCCAGCAGACAAGCACAGAGAGTTCCGTGGGTCTGTCTGTGATGTCATAAAGGGCCTGCTGATCAATGGCCAGCTCTCTGATTGGCTGCTGTGTTTGATTGACAGATTGAATCTGGCAGCTGATTGGCTGTCTACCCTAAAGTGCATTACACACCCCTGATGGTACCACTCAGTGGCGTAAGTTTGTCCCAGTTGCCCGGAGGCAAGATGAATATTGGTGCCCCCCCCCACACGCACACAACATTATTCAAAATATAGTCTGTTCTGAAATATATATTATATACTCTATGTATAAACAGAAAGAGAGGGAGAACACACATATATTTCAGAACTCAGCCACAGAAGCGATTTTGATGGCTTTCAATTAATGGATTTAAACTGGCAGTGGTGGAGAGGTGCCCCCTTAAGAGCAGAAGCCCGGCGGCAGATGACTCCATTGCCTCCCAGAGTTCTGCCTCTGGTACCACTGGCTAAGACTCCACCTCAGCTCATTGATTAATTATAAATTTAGAACAAATGATGGATGAAAGCAGGCAGGCCGGCCATTTTTTTCACGCTCATTGGACTTGTTTAATGCAATGCACCTTTGTATATTCACATGCATTCGCTTCATGCTGTAACCACTGTGCATAAAAATTTGGAAACATGGCATACAGTGTATCATTTGCTGTCTAAGTCATGTTTCCCATATTTTCCATTGCAAGATACAAGCCGGTTTGAGTGTTTGGGGCACATTTTAGCTAAAATCATCCTACGGGGCCTAACTGCTTATGCCAAAGCCTGCCTATTTTGAATGGCGTAGTGGTCAATGCAACCTCCAAAAAAATCAGGACTTACTACCCCAATAACCTGCTAACTCACCCCTGAAATACTTACTTATTCACACTATTTTGTTCATTTGACTTGTTTCTAATTTGAAATGCCCATTTTTGTGGGGCCAGAAAGGTGCGTCTTTAAAAGGCGATTTCTACGATACCCCACTTTTGCGCGTCGGACCGCGACTTTTTCCAGAAACGCCGAAAAACCGCAATTTTCAGGAGAAACGAGACGTACATCCTCCCCCTCTGCCGCCCACCCACCCAACTGACAGCCAGCCAGCAGACAAGCACAGAGAGTTCCGTGGGTCTGTCTGTGATGTCATAAAGGGCCTGCTGATCAATGGCCAGCTCTCTGATTGGCTGCTGTGTTTGATTGACAGATTGAATCTGGCAGCTGATTGGCTGTCTACCCTAAAGTGCATTACACACCCCTGATGGTACCACTGGCTAAGACTCCACCTCAGCTCATTGATTAATTATAAATTTAGAACAAATGATGGATGAAAGCAGGCAGGCCGGCCATTTTTTTCACGCTCATTGGACTTGTTTAATGCAATGCACCTTTGTATATTCACATGCATTCGCTTCATGCTGTAACCACTGTGCATAAAAATTTGGAAACATGGCATACAGTGTATCATTTGCTGTCTAAGTCATGTTTCCCATATTTTCCATTGCAAGATACAAGCCGGTTTGAGTGTTTGGGGCACATTTTAGCTAAAATCATCCTACGGGGCCTAACTGCTTATGCTAAAGCCTGCCTATTTTGAATGGCGTAGTGGTCACTGCAACCTCCAAAAAAATCAGGACTTACTACCCCAATAACCTGCTAACTCACCCCTGAAATACTTACTTATTCACACTATTTTGTTCATTTGACTTGTTTCTAATTTGAAATGCCCATTTTTGTGGGGCCAGAAAGGTGCGTCTTTAAAAGGCGATTTCTACGATACCCCACTTTTGCGCGTCGGACCGCGACTTTTTCCGGAAACGCCGAAAAACCGCAATTTTCAGGAGAAACGAGACGTACATCCACCCCCTCTGCCGCCCACCCACCCAACTGACAGCCAGCCAGCAGACAAGCACAGAGAGTTCCGTGGGTCTGTCTGTGATGTCATAAAGGGCCTGCTGATCAATGGCCAGCTCTCTGATTGGCTGCTGTGTTTGATTGACAGATTGAATCTGGCAGCTGATTGGCTGTCTACCCTAAAGTGCATTACACACCCCTGATGGTACCACTGGCTAAGACTCCACCTCAGCTCATTGATTAATTATAAATTTAGAACAAATGATGGATGAAAGCAGGCAGGCCGGCCATTTTTTTCACGCTCATTGGACTTGTTTAATGCAATGCACCTTTGTATATTCACATGCATTCGCTTCATGCTGTAACCACTGTGCATAAAAATTTGGAAACATGGCATACAGTGTATCATTTGCTGTCTAAGTCATGTTTCCCATATTTTCCATTGCAAGATACAAGCCGGTTTGAGTGTTTGGGGCACATTTTAGCTAAAATCATCCTACGGGGCCTAACTGCTTATGCCAAAGCCTGCCTATTTTGAATGGCGTAGTGGTCAATGCAACCTCCAAAAAAATCAGGACTAACTACCCCAATAACCTGCTAACTCACCCCTGAAATACTTACTTATTCACACTATTTTGTTCATTTGACTTGTTTCTAATTTGAAATGCCCATTTT